>NC_052047.1:82035203-82305229 GCF_903992535.2 Arvicola amphibius
ATGCTGCTGCTTGAACCCACCACATTGGGCAATAGTTGATTCTTCAGGGATTAGAGTGACTTGCATCTTCTTTGTTCAGGGTTTTATATTGTTTCATTTACTTTCCGCTATAAAGTCTTTTCTGTCATTTCTCAATGGAGTCTTGAGCTGTCTTTGGAATTTTTATATATTACAGACGTCTGTGCTAATTACTGCCACTCAGGAGATTGTTTCTTCGGATAAAGCAGGGAAGATATTGCCTCTGTCCCTAAAGACACATTGCTCTTGTCTCCTCCCCAGCAAAGAGTGACAGACAGCACAGCCTACAGAGCCCATCACGGAACGCACTGGAAGCACTTAACGGGCTATCCAAATCCAGTCTGTCTGAGCTCGGGTTATGAGGTGCAGTTTAGCTGCTGCAGGCGCACGGCTTCATTACCTTGAAGGATCATCCCCCAGGGCCCGCGAACGGAGGTTTCTCCGCTCGAGTGAAATTGTTTCCCCAGAGCAAATTCCCCACTACGACAGCAACAAAGATGTAGTCAGCCTTTCTTTTCTCCACCCAGAACCTCAGACCTTCAACGCTTTCCCCAGGGCAGAGGTCTACGCGGCAGTTTCCAGTCTGTATGAATGAACGCAGGAACAACAAAAAACCAGGAAGCAAGCAAAACAGTTTTCTCTTCTTTAGCCCAAAGTAATGGCATTCCACCATTCTGTTCAGTTACACATCTGCTTGCAGGTTCAGAACCTTCCTTTCACCTGAACCCAGTCCGGTCCCCTTCATCCCCACCTCGTGCCCTTGACGGCTGGCTGGCCTCCAGGCAGGGGATGTTAGAAGTTGGGAAGTGTGATACGCACTCGACGACAGCACATACCTCCCTGCATCTGCACTAAATCAAACCATTCTTTGCAGCACTAGTAGACACGGCCAAAGGCACTTGTAGCCAGTAGGTGTCCTTTGATTGTATTTTTAGAGTAGCCATGATAAAATAGAGTTGGATAGCCCAAAGAAACCAATAACTAATCTGACAGTCGGAATATATCTGGAGAATTCCAACGTGTCGTTTGGAGACCCGTTCCTGCAGTGTCATTGGAAGTAATGTGTTCTGTTCTGATTCCCGACTTCCGATAAACCCCGAGAGCTGATTTAAGTGTTGAAAGATACAAGAAAGCAACCCCAAAGCCCGGTGCCACTGAGAGAAGCACGCGCTAGACGCATGTGCACATACACGCACATGTGTGCAATGTATCCAGCGCCGCTTGAGACCAGGAAAAAACCACAGGAAGGAAAAAAACAAAACCTCACAGCCCTCCTGCTGGATCACCACTACCTAAATCAGAGCCTTGCCCAAGAACTCAACGCCCCCCCCCGACTGTTTCCTTCAGTATTTAATTAATTTGCACCCCCCATTCCCACAACTCATATTCCTCGAGTTGCAGCAGAGCCCAGCCCCAGAGAACCAGACACAGATCAGCACTCTCGGAAGCTGGCACTCTGGCTGTATTTAACAAGAAGCGGCACTGACAGTAATTGGAGTTTCATATCAAGGTAAATAAATGGCAAGATCATAAGAACACACTCCAGCGGGCCCCGTGCGTCCTGGAACAGCTAACATCAGAGAAGCAAGTTTAGCATCAGGCCTCGGTGGAGCTGCATTTTTCTATAAACAAACAAGGCGAAGAAAGCCTCGCCTTTGGTCAAGCTCGATTCCCACTGAAGAGAAGATGGATATTCCGTTTCATAGATGTTACCAAAAACTGCGGCTTTCATTTATTTAGTAGGAGGCTTTCACCCCCCTCAGCACGCAGACCCACGTCACATGACCCGCAGTGGGCCTGCAGCCTCTCCCAGCAGCAGCAAATTGTCCAACTGATTAACCGTGCTGGGGTATTAGGGCTCCAACTGAGTCCCTTTAAGGGTGGCTTGTCTTTCTCTTTTATCCGCACGGAAGGGAGTGCTCTCGCCTTCTAGAACTAGCAAGTTTCCTCTGGGAAGCGCATTCACAACCTCAGCACAATTGGCATTGTCACTGGTTGGTGGGTGTTTTGGGGTGGCAGTAGGCTCAATGACAACTCTACAGACTGTGGTTGATACCTGCGCCCAAACTCCCTGGGCTTGTAGATATGCCATACTACACAGATGGAATTAAGAAGGCAAAGCATCTGACCTTGAAGCAGAGATTTTCTTGCAGGACGTGGGTGATCCAGTGACATCCTAGGGCCCTGAGGAGTGCAGAGGAAAGAGGTACAAAGATGAGAGAGAGAGCGAGGTTTCAAAATGCAAGAGGGGCTTTGGCCTCTGGCCTTGAATACATGGCAAGGGACCACAAACCAAGGAATATAGGTAACTTACTGAAGCTGGGAAGGCCAAATGAGTGGTTCTCTTATAGAGCTCCAAATGAAGGCTGCCTAATGACATCCTGGATTTAGCCCTCTGGAGCTTACATGTGGACTCTCCCCAAATTAATGTAAGAATAAATCTGCTATCGCTATAAACCATTGGATTTGTGGTGATTTCTCATGGCACTGTCATGGAAGCCTTGTACTGAAAGGGAGTGTGGGGCTATCCCACGTGATCAGCTACATACATGACCTGTAAGAGACGCCAGAAGGATTTTCCCCCAGTGGGAGTCGTCAATCAAAAATGTCTCCAGATCCTGGTGATAGTGGACACACCTTGAATCCCAGCCTTGGGAGGCAGAGACAAGGCTGGTCTCTGTGAGTTCAAGGCCAGCCTGGTTAATGGAGTGAGTTCCCAGACAGCCAGAGCTATGTAGAGAGACCCAGTCTCAAAAAAATAAGTCTCCAGACATTGCCACATGTCCCTGGCTGACAAACTCACCTGAGCTTAATCACTGCCCTCAGGCTGTTTTCAGAATCATAGTCTATCAACGTAAGAATTCTACCACTGTTGGACCAAGAAGTTTCAATACTGCAGTATCGTGCCTCCCAAAGTATTTGTTTTGGAGAGAGAGAGAGAGAGAGAGAGAGAGAGAGAGAGAGAGAGGAGGAGAGAGAAGAGGGGAGGGAGGGAGGGAGGGAGGGAGGGAGGGAGGGGAGGGAGGGAGGGGGAGCCAGATGTGGTGGTACCTATAAACCTATAATGTCAGCCCTGGAAAAGGCTGAGGCAGAAACATCTCAAGTTTGAAACTAGATTAGTCTTCATATGCATAGAGAGACCCTGCCTTAACGGGAAATCCTCACTAGCACCAGAAGAAAGCAAGCTCACTCTGCAGAAGGCAGGTGAGAAGGTATTAAAGACATAAGCTAAAACCAGACCACTGCAGAGCTTAGCCCTCCCTAAGGCGGGGTAATAATAAAAGTGCTAAGGGGTTGACAGCACTTGCTTAGCTTCCAAGACTATTAGCAGCTGCACTGGACTTCACCCCCCACACTCCAGGCTGCCAAGACTTTCTTCCCAAAGCCTATAGGTTTTCTGTAGCCTTACATCGGAGGTTGGAGAATCAACAGGATACATGGAGAAATGTAGAAAGCCGTTTTCTCGTGGTTCGATAAGGGTTTGAAGGGTGTTGAAAGGTGATTGGGAGTGAGAGAAGGGCCCACACAGGTCAGAAGCTGCTTGTCTGTCCAGTCCTCTGACCCTCTGTGAAGACAGAGTTCACATCACATGGAGGCTGATCTTTTGCTGTATTTTGGCAGTGCCAGGGGACAGGATCCATGGCTTGTACATGCTAGGCAATGCTCTCCACCAAGCACATTCACAGTATATGTGAACTGCTTCACATGTAATGTGTGTTTGCACTGTGGGGGTGCTGGGTGCATCCGTGCAATTGAATGTGGAGGCCAGAAGTCAGCTTTGGGTGCCTTACTACCCACCTTAATTTTTGCCCCTAAAGTCACCAAGTTAACTAATCTGCTTGGCCAGCAAACTCCAGGGACCCACCTTTCTCTGTCTCTGCTAGAATTACAAGCAGGGAACCACTGCCTCTGGCTCTTTTTAAAACATGAATTCTTAGAATTGAACTCAGATCCTCATGCTTGTAAAGTACCTTTACCCACTGAGCTCTTCTGCAGCTAAGGGAACCTCAATTGAGAAAGTGTCTCCATAAGATCCAGCTGTAGGGCATTCTCTTAGTTAGGGATTGATGGGGGAGGGCCCAGCCCATTGTGGGTGGTGCCATTCCTGGGCTGGTGGTCCTGGGTTCTATAAGAAAGTAGGCTGAGCAAGCCATAGGGAGCAATTCAGTAAACAGCACCCCTCCATGGCCTCTGCATCAGCTCCTGCCTCCAGGCTCCCCATCTTTTTTGGGTTGCTGAGTATGCAGTCAAGACATCTGGAGGAAAATTCCCTCTGTTCGCTGACACTGACCCCTCCTAACCACACGGGCTACAAGCTTCTTTGGTTTTCATTGTCTTTTTCTTTTTCTTTTCTTTTTAGACATGGCAAATTTATTTATTTTTTATTAAAAATTTCCGCCTCCTCCCTGCCTCCTCCCCACCTCCCACTTACCTCTCCCTCCCCCCCCCCATTACAGACAATGGTTTGCTTCAGAGCCACCTGGAACTCGTTTGCTGCCCACCTACCCCAAGAATTTTCCGGTGATCTGACTGCTTTTGCTATCCCTGGGTAACCACGTCTCGGGGGCCAAGCTCATCCGGCTGTTACTATTACTGTTCCCCATACTCCTGGGGCAGGATCCTCTGTCTAGAAGGACCCCATTAAAACACAATGAACTGCAAATTCCAAACCTGCCAGATATCACTTTGTAGGATCAACGATTTAGAGTTTCTTTTATTCATGGAAGATTCCGGAAGGAGCTGCAGGGAGAGAGAGCAATTGCCAGACAGACAGCTACCCTCCCTGCAATGGACAGTAAGTAAGCATCCATAAAGAGTCATTCTGCTACCAGGATTCTTCTTCAGGCCTGCATATCTGCCTTATTTTGCTATCATATTAAGCACAAAAAAGCAAAAAACAAAAAACAACGCCAGCCCCTTTGCAGTGTCAGGGATATTTCTTGCTCTTTACCTGAATTTTTCCTTTCCTAGCTTCCCCACTTTTTTTTTCCTCCAAGAGGTAATTAGCCTTAGGGCAAGAGGACAAAAATGGAACACTGCATTAGGAAAAAGCATTTGGGTTTATGCTTTATTGATGCTGTGTTTAACAACACACATGCACACACACACCACGTGCGCACGCACAAAAAACCAAACAGTAGTTATTTAAATTGGTATGTGATGGAGCGGTTTTATTATCTTACACTGAGCTGAACAAACAGAAACCAAAGAACTTCTATCATCCAGTTGGTAATTAGAGAGATAAATGTATTTCACATTGAGCAAAATGCACCTGGAACTCCCGCAGGGATGGCAGGTCCCACCGGAAAACCCCTGTTGAGGACTGGAAAGCCAGTCTGCCTCCAGGCTTGGTGCTGTTCCAGCAAGATGAGTCCCTTCAGCAGGAAGTTCCTGCCTTACACATCAGAATGACATGGAGGAGATCCCAGCCTCAATCAGAAGTGGGAAAGTCAGATAGAATGGTTCAAAGCTTGGCTCTGAACTTGTCAAGCTAAGGGCAGCAAGTGCTCGGGGCGCTTTCCACTGGGAAGTCACTGAGAGACGGGCGGGGTTGGGGGTGGGGGGGGAGAAGCAAAACCTGAGGCAAGACTTCCGATCATCTGGTACTGGAGGTATACATGGTTTGTGTGGCTACCATGTAGATGCCAGTAACATAACGTGAAAACACAACCTGAACTTCGGTAGGGATAGGCTACGTGTGGCCAGCATTCCTGGAAAGAAGACGTGTAAAAGTCGAGTGGATTACTTTGGGGAACTTCATTCAATCAACACTTATTATATTCCCCATGTGAAAATGAGTAGTTACGTGGAAAACATTTGAAAAGCACAACATAGCTCCTTTCTTGAAAGTAGGGTCGATATTATAGAAGTAATTGTCCTACAATTTGGAACCAATGCTTGCTCTAAGGGAAGGTACAGCCAAACACTTCCCTGCCATTCACAATGACGAAGGGGATCCAGAAGGGTCTGAGAACGCCAGGGTATCTGAGCTGAGCCTTCCTGTCTGATGAAGTACCTAATTCGGGAGCACAGCTGGAGCAGATGCCCAGTGACACAGATGTAAGGCACATCTGGGGGACAATGTTCCCTAGGGAGAGAAAGCTGAGAAGGAAAACACTCTTCCTGGCTGTGTAGCTTGTGGCCCCCCATCGAAGCTCTTGAAGTACCTATTGTACCCTCGGTGAGTATGACCAGCACATCCCAAGTGGCTTCATGTGCCATACTTCCTGTGATCTCTGTATAATAATTGCCTGGGGATCTTGGCCCACAAGAAAGAGTGAGCATGATTTCAGTTTGGGAGTTGTTGTTTTAATGGTTGTTGCTCTTGCTGTTCTTTTTCATTCACTTCTTTTTTATATACCACTTTTAATTAATTCTTTGAGAATTTCATGCAAGCGTACGATATCTTTTGACCATAGTCACCCTTAAGTCCCACCCCCAACTCCTCTCAGACCCACTTCTCACCTACCACCCCATCTCAATTTTGAGGTCCTCTTCTCCTAAGTCCATTTGGGCTGCCCATGTACTTACGGGTGTGAGGTCACCCCACTGTCCATGGTCATCCTACCAGGAGCTGCACCTTAAAGAAACCCTGACTCTCGCAGCAGCCCTCAGAGGTCAATAGCTCCTCAGCAGGAGGAGGAGTGAAATGCAGACTTGCTGTGTAGTAGTCTCCAGCCGGCAACCCCAGCTGTTTGGGGGTTCCCGAGAACCGTGGCCCTGTCATGTCCAGATGTTTCACCAGGGTGGCGCCCCCCCCTCTCCCCGATCTCTGTCTCTTTCCATCTGTAAGCTTCTTCTCCCAAGATGGTCCCTGGCCTTGCAGTAAGGGGAATGAAACAGATTCTCACCTATGGCGTACACTCCACAGACACCTATCTTTTGCCCTTCGACCAGTTGTTTGAACCAGAGGTTCCGTGTTCACCACGTACTCTGAACAACGACCCTCTCTGATCAGGTCTGAGAGCTGCCCTAATCGAGGCGCAGTGTTTTGTTGTTGGTAGCTTTTGGTAGGTGACTACACTTAGGGTAACATCGTTCTGCACAATCCATGAGGATAACTGGCAGTACAGAAGCTTAGCACAGCATCCAAGACCAGAGCACGGAGGACCACCCCATGGAAAAGCTGCGCATTGGGGGCCAACAACCCTAGTTTGTTCCTTAGAATTACAAGCACCCTTTTAAGTGGGCTAGCCTGCATGTCAATGGCTTCAGGAAGAGGCCCTGGGGTAAGAACTAATGTCTTAAAGAATACTGAGAATTTGGCTCTGCAAGTTGACAGTACATGCAGATCTCAGATCTCAGATTCTATACTCAGCTCTGACGGCCATAATGCAGTGAGCTCTTTGGCAAGTTTAAGGTGAATTGCCACTGTGTGCTGTTCAATGAGGGTATTGTTTCCTAGGTACAGGATATACTCAGCCCTTGCTCTTTTGAGTTGCAAGCACAACTCGCAGCAGCAGCCTTGCTCAGCGATAAGATTACAACACACAGCATGACAAGGCCTATCAGGGCAGCCGGCCCTCAAGCTCCATGTATATTCTAATCTATAGATGGAATTCAGCAAAAATAGGATCCACATCCTCCAAAAACTTGTCTCTCTCCTCTCAAAAACATGTTTGGGTCTCATTCCTGTGGAAATTGTAAGTCAGGAACTAAGGGATGGGTGGGATCTTGTGAGCGTCTACAATCCGGACGCTCACAATCATCAAAAGCAATCATCAAAGTTGCCGTGCCACCCTAAATACATTATGTAACTAGTCCACATAGAAAGCGGTTGCAGAGGATACCCCATTCCCCTTAGCTGTTTACACCAGCAGCTATTTCTTGGGATTGCAAGGTTCTCCTCAATAACTAAGATTGTAGCTTCCTGCCTGGGAAAAAATGTCATTGGACTGGAATACCAGGGACACTGTGTGACCCGATGAACAAATATAATGTGCATGGAAGGGGGGGATGAACCTCATTCCATTCACACTTCCATTTAGTTGTTTCTAAAAACACATATTTTATATATACATGTGTGTGTGTGTGCGTGCGTGTGTATGTGTGGTGCATGCATGCTGAGAGCATTCACACGGTGGGGCTTAAAATTAATAATCAAATTATTTGCACATCATTTTAATTAAATCCACATTTTTCCTGTCCCTCCCCAGCTGTTGGCCTGTTGTTTTGTGGCATACATCTGGCAGTCCTCAGAATTCTCCACAGCCACCAGTCCTCTCAGTCCCTAGATACACCTGCTCTCTGCAGCTGGTCCCCAACAGGTGCAACGGAAGCCTGCTTGATGGGCATTATAAACACCACCCGCTGTTGAGCATCTGTGAGGTAACAACGGGCCCGATTCTACCTCATACTTCTTCCTTCAGGGCAGTGAGGGATGCCTGCGTGAACCAAACAGCTGGCAAGCACATCAGCCACCTCCCGGACTCAGGAAGAAGTGCTTTGGGTCACCAGGCGTTAACAGCTGAGGCCACCTTCACAGTCATTAACAAAAGGTCCCCTCAGAGAGAGCTGGACCTGGTGGTTCCTGGTTTATCTCAGCTTCCAAGCCCTCGGCTAGTGGCCTGGATGCTCCGTCTCCACCCTAATAAGCAAGGCACAAATCTCCTCATGGTCCCCCTGCTTGTGACCATTAGCCACCTGGTTTTGATTGGGGAACCTGCAGACCAGTGCTTCCCTGAGAACTTCCAAATGAGAAGCATATGGAAGCCACGCATAATGGGAGAATTACCACACTGC
This sequence comes from Arvicola amphibius, assembly GCF_903992535.2. Classification (NCBI taxonomy): domain Eukaryota; kingdom Metazoa; phylum Chordata; class Mammalia; order Rodentia; family Cricetidae; genus Arvicola; species Arvicola amphibius. The sequence goes on from NC_052047.1 coordinate 82,043,964, forward strand.
CGCTCCTTGTTGATAGAGTGATAGATATTTCAAGCAGAATATTGTTCAGCATCTTTTGGGTCAATTTGGATGTGTGCTCCAAACCCCGGAGTTTGGAAAGGGGTTCAGATAATTTCTCCTGTGGCGATCTGAAAAACCTCTCATCCTATCCTGATGGCATCTATGTAATTAGTCCAGATATAAACATGGGTCTAAAACTGCGCTCCGTGGCCAGCACAGTTAATGGACTCGTACAGTAAAGCAATAAGAGTTACGATGAGGAATTTCGATACAATTAAAACCATAAAGCTAATCATGGGTCTGTTTGAAATGAATTCTAGATAGGAATGAAGCACTACAAACCGCTTCCTCATTAAACAGTTTCCGGGTCTACTCACAGAGGTTCACAGAGGGTGTCAGTCACCTACAGATAACTGAGCTGGGACTAAACACACAAAGATGGCCACCACACCACTGCTTCCCTTGGTACTCACCTTGCGCCAATGCATCACTCGCCCTGCCCCTGTGAGATGAAGGTCAAGTACCTCTTCATCAGCATCCTCTTGGAGCCTTTTCACACACTCTCTAAGCTGCCGTGTATAGTCAGTCTGTCACCTGACACGTGCAGAGGTTGCCTCTGGGGGTCATAGGATCCTTGGCCGCCATGACGCCTCGCTGCTTGCTTGGCAAACTCATTACGTCACCCCGTGACTGTTGAAGCACCACGGATGACTGTGTGAGAGCCTGCATCGATTTCCACACAGGATGTTTATTGATCATCACGATAATGGTCTAAAAACACATTCCTAGGCCAAGGAAACGTGAACATGGGGAACAAAACTGGGGTTGCCTGAACTAACGGTGTAGAACCGGACACCGAAGGATGGGATTGCAAAGCCCACAGCACCCACTTCCTCGTTCCTTCACAAAGATCCATGGAGGCAAAGTGTCATGTGGTGTTCTCCCAGGAAGGAGCTCATCCTGGCTCTTAGTGATAGTCTAAAATGTTCTCTCAGGGATCTCCCTATTAAATGCTGGGGGCAGTGGCTTGTGTGATCACGGAAGGCAAAAGTTGTAAGTGGTAGACAGACAGGCTGACAAAGTCAACATATCATACCATACATACATTGCTCTGGAATGTGGTTGTAAATCAGAGTGACCTATGACCTTTCTAAAACTCCAGATGACCAGACTCCATCCTTGGAGGATCTGTGGTGTCCCATTTGATACTTCTTGTGTGTTAGAAAGCACAAATCCCCAAGATGAGACCGCTGGTTCCCACACTGCCCTGAGAGGAATGGCCTGAGTCTGTTTAAAGAGGCAAGTTCTTCTTGGTGCCTGGGGTGATGCAGTCCTGCTGGGCTTGAGCCTTGGTCTCCAGACGGTCTAATACCCTGTAATGTATTCAACTGCTCTCTTCTTGCTTGATATTTAGGTTCTGTTTCATATTCTGATGTTATAAATAACAATGCACTGAACATCCTTGGGCACTCAATTTCTGAATAATTTACTTTATAATAGACTTATAAAAGAGAAATTACTGAGTCATAAAGGATGTGAGCTCTTTTTCAGTTCTTAATACATATTGCTAAATTGATTTCTATAATGCTTATGCCGATTTATATTCCAAACAGCCAAGTCTGCTAATGTACCTCCCTGTACCCTTACCAACCCTGAAGAATATCTTTACTTTCGCTGGTTTCATAGGTGGAAACGATTGCTCATTTCAATTGGCATTTCTTTACTATAAAAGCAGGACTTTCAATGTTATGAGTCATTAATAATTCTGCAAACAGACCATGGACACTGTTGGGTCAGTCTTAAATTATTCCTTTGTCAAATGTTTTCAGCTGAAGTCTATCATGGGCCCCCCCACACCCTTATGAGACTACATTTCCAATTTCATAATTGAAATCAGAGGGGAAAAGTAAAAGCTTTTTAAAGAAGTTCATCACTGACTTTTGAGAGCACCCCGGCATTCACATGAAGAGGGTGTGTCTGTCCCGTAGTCACATGGAGAGGGCGTGTCTGCCCCTATAGTCACATGGAGATGGCACGCCTGCCCCTATAGTCACATGAAGAGGGGACTCCCACATCATTCTCCTGTCAGTGCATGGGCAGACATGTCCTCTTCATGTGAGTACAGAGGCAGATACGCCCTCTTTATGTGGCTAAAGGGGCAGACATGCCCTCTTGATGTGGGATTCCCCTCTGTATGCTGTGAATACCATTGTTAATAAAGAACCTGCTTGAGCCCACAGTAGAGAAGGGCAGAAACAGCTAGGCAGGGAAAACTAAAGTGAATGCTGGGAGAAAAGAAGGGCAGAGTAAGAGAAAGCCATGAAGCCACCGGAGACAGACTCTGGGAACTTTAGCCGGTAAGCCACAGCCACATGGCATACACAGATTAAAGAAAAGAAATGGGTTAATTAATATGTAAGAGTTAGCCAATAAGAAGCTAGAGATAATGGGCCAAGCAGTGGGGTGGTGGGGGGGGGGGGGGGTTTTAATTAATATGGTTTCTGTGTGGTTATTTCGAGGTTAAGTGGATGGGAACTAACTAGCAGTCTCCATACTATAGGAGGAGGGTGTGTCTGTCCCTATAGCCACATGAAGAGGGCATGTCTGCCCTGTAACTCATGTGAAGAAGGCGTGCCTGCCCCTGTACTCACATGAAGAAGGCGTGTCTGTCCCTATAGTCACATGAAGGGAGCACGTCTACCCCTAAAGTCACATGGAGAGGGTGTGTTTGCTCCTGCAGGCAGAGATTTACCATAAAATTGGAGTGCTAATCTTCTTTTTCCATAACATCTGTGTGTTTCAACTCACAGCAGGAAAAAAAAAGACTAATTCTGTATTTTGTTCCTTGAGGGATAGTTGTTTGGTAGTTTTACTTTTTTTTTAAACAAGAAGGAATGGATAAGTAATAGAAATAAAACTGCTATCAACACTTTCTCCACCGTCGTGAAATAGCCACACAAAACCAGGGATAAGTTGCAGCAAAGAGCTGTGTGTTTGTGAAGTGCAGTTGGAGCACTCAAAAGGCTGGGTTTCACTGTGGAAGAAAACAATGAAACTGAAATATTTAAATCTTTTCAAGACAACGTGAACTGTGAGCGCTAAGTTCACTCTACACACTGTGGAGCCTAAGTTAAATTCAGAATTTATTAAGCACTTAGCATGTCAGTTTTTAGATCTGTCTCAGATATTTCTAAAAATAAGTAAAAATCATCCAAATTTATGATTTTAAAAATGTTTTTAGTGCATGCATATGTGCCGGTGTGCATTCCTGCGTGCATGTGTGCATGTGTGTGAGTGAGAGTGAGTGTGTGTGAATGTGAGTGTGTATATGCATATGTGTGAGTGTGTGTGCATGTGTGTGAGTGAGAGTGAGTGTGTGTGAGTGTGTGTGTGAGTGTGTATGTGAATGTGTGTATGTGTGCATGTGTGTGAGTGTGAGAGTGAGTGTGTGTGAGTGTGTATGTGAATGTGTGTATGTGTGCATGTGTGTGAGTGTGAGTGAGAGTGAGTGTGTGTGAGTGTGTGTGTGAGTGTGTGAGTGTGTATGTGAATGTGTGTATGTGTGCATGTGTGTGAGTGTGAGTATGTGTATGTGTGCATGTGTGTGAGTGTGTGTGTATGTGTGCATGTGTGTGAGTGTGTATGAGTGAGAGTGAGTGTGTGTGTGAATGTGAGTGTGTGTATGTATATATGTGAGTGTGTATGTGTGTGAGTGTGCGTGAGAGTGTGTGTGTGTGTGTGAGTGCACATGCCTTTGGAGGCCAGAGGTGTTAGATCCTTTAGAGCTAGAGTTACAGGAGGTTGTGAGCTACCCACTGTAGGTTCTAGGAAACAAACTCAGGTCCTCTCGAAGAATAGTCTGTGCTCTTAACGACTGGCTGTTCCAGCCCCCAAATTCATTACATTAAAACTTCATTTGTGGGTCTCAAGAATGTTCTACCACTGAACTCCATCCCAACCCAGAGTTAAGCTTTGAAGGTAGCTTCATGCATGTCAGCGAGAATGTAAAAGAAGCAATGTATGTGTCAAAAGTTTTCAAAATCCTTATACTTTTGAATTAGTCATTTCTTGTCTAATGGTTTATCAAAAAGGAAAAAACAGGAAAGGAGGAGAGATGAATAGAAAAAAAGGAAGGAGATGGAGGGAAGAGATAGAGAGGGGAGAAAGGGGAAGGGAGGAGAGGAGAAAAGACAGGAAGGGAGGGAGGAGGAAAGAGAAAAGAAGGGGAAGAAGAGGAAGGGGAGGGGAGGAACAGAAAGTAAAGGTGAAGAGAGAGGAAGGAAGGGGAAGATAAAAGAGGGGAGGGAGGGAATAGGAAGGAAAGAAGGGAGGGAGGAGGGAAGAGGAAGGGAAAGGGAAGAGGATAGAGGAAGAGAAGAGAGGCAGGAAATGAAAGAAAAGAAGGGAAGGGAGGGAGAAGAAGGAAGCCCAAGCATATGAAGAGTTTTTCAGCACAAAGCTATTACTCATATACATAGACAAGAAGGAAACAGAAAGCAAGTTTTGCTCATTAATTTAATCACAGTGGTACCAAGTAACAAGCCAATCAGATTTTTAAAAATAAACATAAAGCAATGAAATAAAAAATAAATAAAGATGTCCTTGGGGTGGCAAGGACGTCTGTGCAGCCACAGTCCCATGTTTTCTAGGTTTCACTATTTCCATCCCATTCTTTCCCATTTCAACAAAACAATTCTTTAAAAGCTTGTTTACTCATGTCACTCATCTGCCATAGCCTCCAGTGACGTGTTACCACCCTCATCCCTGCCAATGGAATACTACACCTTCTGCAGCCTGACTCTCTCGCCGTGCTCAACACACACACACACACACACACACACACACACACCATGCTGATGTCCACCTGAGGCCTTGACTCTCTCACTGTGCTCAACTTGGCTTCACACACACACACATACACACACATACACACACACACACACATACACCACACTGATGTCCACCTGAGGCCTTGACTCTCTCACTGTGCTCAACATGGCTTCACACACACACACACACACACACACACACATACACACACATATACACACATACACACACACACACCACACACACACATACACCACACTGATGTCCACCTGAGGACCTGACTCTCTCACCATACTCAACATGGCTTCACACACACACACACACACACACACACACACACACACACACACACACCATGCTGATGTCCATCTGAGGACCTGACTCTCTCACCATACTCAACAGGGCTTCACACACACACACACACACACACACACACACACACACACCACGCTGATGTCCACCTGAGGACTTAGGATCATAAGTCACCGATCTCAATCCTTTCATGTGTAGCTCCGTGTTGACTCAATTCTCAGAGATGTGATGCTGCTGACTTTGAAGAAGAAGGTAGGAAGACACAAGGCAAGGGTCGTGGGCACCTCTACAAGCATATAGGCAAGGAAATGGCTCTCCTCATGACCTAGACTGACACTTCAGACTGGATCAGGGCTTCTTAAACCTTTTCACGCTTACAGTCACTTTCACCTGAGAAATGTTTGTGTAAGTAACTGTACAATATAGAAGTACAAACCAAACATGTATTGAGAATAAATCATAAAGAAATTTATTTTGAAACAATTCACTGATAAGCTTGCAATTTTACCATTTGTGAAAGGGGCATCCAGATCTGCACGTCCATGGGATGGATGTGCTTGCTTATGTTTATATCCAGGACTAAACCTTGGCTGAACATTTGATACCACTGAATTTAAAGCATCTTCAATATTTTTCAGAGAATATCAATATTTTGATGTTTTAAGCATCAGTGTAGAGAACACTTTTTCACATAAATACATAGCTCAAAATAGCAAAGGTACATCTAGGGCCAGTTCAGAAATTTTTAGAAGTTCTATCCTAACATCAAGTCAAAAATTAATTTAATAAATTTTATGAAGCTCAAGTGGAAAATTCAAAAGAGTGTTTCTCAAAGACAAACATTCTAACACAACAAAATCCAAAGATATATTAATTTGATACTCACATACCAAGGAAAACATCTGAAATTCTTTATTTCTGTAATCAAATTGTGTTTCTCTGAGAGCAGTCAAACACACTGCAACTTGTAAAGCACAATCATCTTTACTCTGAAGAGAGGAGTTCCAGGCAATGTCTGTCAGCTTTTCATGAGGTGAGGACCTGCACAATACAAAGTGAAACTGGTGTGTGTTTGAACAAAGCCAGGAGTGAAGTCACATGACGCAACACAGGCAAGCACGGCCTGAAACACCTTGCATTCACTGCACTGCTGATTTCAAATTCTTTGGTCATTGCACATTTAGAAACCTTTTACTATCACCAAATGTTTATTATCCCCACATTTTGTTAAGCAAACCCACAGTTTAAGAAAGTTGATCCTAGATCCTATAGCCCTCAGGTCAAGTCTAGCCTGGTTTTGTAAAGTTTCCCAGGAACACAGACCGCCTAAGCATTTATGTTTTGTGGTTGTGTTACTTTTCCTGGACAGACAAATAATATCTATTCACCCTAACCAGGGCATCAGTGGCAGCCCAAAGAAACAATTCTGCCAAAGCCTGATGGAGGAGGGTCATCTGTCTATATATTACTTTCATTGGTTAATAAAAAAACTGCCTTGGCCCTTTGATAGGACAGAAGATTAGGTAAGTGGAGTAAACAGAACAGAATGCTGGGAGGAAGAAGGTAGTGAGGCAGACGCCTCAGGCAGTCGCCATGACTCTCCTCTCTGAGACAGACGCAGGTTAGGATCTTCCCGGTAAGCTACCACCTCATGGTGCTACACACATTAGTAGAAATGGGTTAAGCAAGATGTGAGAATTAGCCAATAAGAGGCTGAAACTAATGGGCCAGGCAGTGTATAAATGAATACAGTTTCCGTGTAATTATTTTGGGTAAAGCTAGCCAGGTGGCGGGAAGTGGCCCTCCGCCGTTCCATCTACAAAAGCCAATTTGCTGAAACAATGAGTTTATTGGGCTTGCTCAGAGGAACATGGGTGAGAATTTACTTAAGGGACTGAGGGTGACCTCCCCAACATTTACATCACCGCCGAGTCCTCCTTGTCATGGATGACCTCATGGAAGCAGCAAAATGGAGTCCCACCTTCATTTATCTTCTTCACACCTTCCATAGGCTCATGTGTCTCCCAAAATCACGTGGATCTGAGGGGCAGGAGGAAAAGGTGAGTAGCCTCTCAGCAGAGTATCTTACAGTTCTTCCCCAACTTCTTCTACTGGGGAGAGTTCATAGTCCCATTACCACCATTGTAGACCAAGATATCATTATATGCCTTACTTGTGTCTTTGCCGTGACTTCAGAGCCAAGGTTATCTCTGCCTGGTGGTGGTGATGGAGTTATTCACAGAGGGGAAGCCGTGCTTCACCAACTGCCCATGCTGCCTTGCTACTCCCATGGCTGAGCTGAGTAGTAGCACACACATATCCCATAGCATCAAAAGCCAGAAACGGGTATGGTCCAGACCTAGAACGTTACAAAGGAAGTTTTACCAATCCTTCCAGAGTCACTGGAGCAGCCCCATAGAAGCCCTTGATCAGGAAGTGCTCACGAGGCCACAGGGGTACCTGATGCTTCTCTGTGCAGCCACGATAAGAGGGACATGCCTGTCTTTTCTCCTGCAGTTGGTTTTGTGACTAGTATCTTCTAACCTGCTCAGTGAGGGTGAGGCATACAACCAACAATCCGAAAAGATCCAGCTGCGGCAAGCTAAGATGTTTGCTTCTGAGTGAGTTGCATCCCGCCACCACTTGCCCACCGCCCAGCAGCCGGCAAAGGGTCCATCCTCTTCTTTCACTGAAGTTGACTGCTGAGCAGCCTTCCAAACGGAGCACCTTGGTCTATAGTTCCTCTGTTTCAGACCCAACAGCGCTTCTTCCTAATTGACCACTTGCAGGCTTCTCTGTATGTCCTTCACCATACACCCTGGGTTGGTGCTCTAAGTCCCCTCCCCCAGAGACACGGAGCAGTGTGAGAACAGAGGCGTGTGGCTGCAGTTACAGTATTTCTCCAGAACTGGAATTAATTATTGCTACTTGCTCCTCTGTCCCTCTTAGATCTGCAAAGTGTGGGTCACAGTGACTTTGTTTTTCTTGGCCCACCACATATTGAAACCATTCCTGCATGTCGATACTGAATATCTCTCTCAGCCAAATCCTTGTGAAAATTACTTACTGTGCAGTACAACGGAACGAGTTTCTAAAGTTGAATGTCTTGGGGTATTTTATCTTTTCAAGTGCGTACCAAAAGTGATTAAGTTCAAACTAAGGGGTACTGTCCTTGCCAGTTTCCGTTCTTGACACATATGTGTCTGGGTTTACGAGTTCAAAGGCCTCTAAAAGGATTCAATCTCTAGCTTCAATTTTCTCCCTGTGAGTGAGAAGCTGTGTTGCATCCCGGCTTAAACCATCTGCAAAGAAGTCTGTGGCATGGGGCTTCTGCCCAAGATGTCTCTCATGTGGCCAGAAGAGCCAAACCAGAGCCCTCTACCGCACCGCAACCCCTCCAAGGCAGGCCACGGGGGCGCCACAATGGGGTGGAAGGCAAAAAACACAACTACAGGGCTCTGAGCAAGGGATAAGTGTAACAGTCCTGCGCCAAAAAGTATGACTCAGCATGCTCTCACTGCACACCCAGCCATGCTGCATTCCTGGGGCCTCGCCCTGCTGCCTGCTCCCCTCCTCTTCCCCCACCCAGTGCTTTCGCCTCCCTTCCCTGTCTGCAGAGATCCAGGATCCCACAGCTCCTTCCTTCTCCGCTTATTCCCATGAGAACACCACACCACCTTTCTTCCACTTCCCCCCCAATCCTGAAGAGATTATCTATGGGATTTGCACAGCTAACCCGGTATTAAACCCAGAAAGCCCGTCACAGTTTTCACCTTTCCCCAAACCCTAGGTTTACTTTCAATGCCTATTACGAGACGGCATTCAGTCTCATTCGTCCTTAGAAACCCGTAGACTCACGCAAGCTTATTTACAATCCCAGGCAGTTTCTGATGAAGCTACTCCAGCCTTGGACAGAGCCACAAGGCACTAGACATACATGCTCAGGGCTCACTCTTGCCACTGCACTGGCGCAGCGCAGCGCTGCAATATTTCCTTAGGCAGATTACTATAAACAAATGTCCTTCTTGATGTCTACTTATTGCCACTTTTTGTATTTTTGTGCTTTTTTTTGTTAGTGGTTTTTACTGTATAAAATGGCCCCAGGACAATGCTGACAAGTAAGTGCTGAGTTGGACAGGAAGAAGATATTCTGGCGAGCCGGTACACAGAAGCGTGGCTATAGATAATGGTAGCTTAGTGGCGTACATTTCAAAAAACTAAAAGGAAATATTTTGAAAGTTTCCACCATGAGGGAATAATAAAAGTTTAAAGAGATATGTTTAACATGACTTTCTATGTGTGTGTATGAGTGTGCGTGTTGAAACATGTTATGCCACTAATATATAATTTTTATGTGCTAGTTAAAAAACAAATGTAATAAATAATGAAAAATAAGTATAAAAAGTAAAACAGCTACCAAGAATTCAGCATCCCTGAATTCAGGTTTCAGGCAGTTGTGTACTCTATGAAGGTGAGCACCCAGCTGCATCCAACGGTCATACTTCTCTTGGACATGCAACCAATGATATCTGTCTTAGTTAGGCTTTCTACTCCTGTAAAGAGACACCATGATGGCGAAACTCTTATACAGAAACTCTAATAATTGGGCTGGCTTACAGTTTCAGAGGTTTAGTCCATTATCATCATGGCAAGACTTGGAAGCATGCAGGCAGACATGGTGCTGGAGAAGGAGCTGAGAGCTCTGTACTTGGATCTGCAGGCAACGGGAAGTGAACTCTCTCTAATCTGAACATAGCGTGAACATAGGAGACCTAAAGCCTGCACCCAGAGTGACATACTTCCTCCGACAGAGCTACACCTACACCAACATAGCCACACCTTCTAATAGTGTCGCTGTCTATGAACTTATTGGAGCCAATTACATTCAAACTACCACAGTATTTAACCATAAGTTTCACTAAAGGATGTGCCCTCAAAGAGAAACACGCCAAGGTCCAGGGAGATGGCTCAACAGTAAAGATGCTTGAAGCCAAGCCTGACGACCTGAGTTTGGTCCTCGGAACTCACATCATAGAGGGAGAGAATGACTACTACAAGGTGTTCTCTCACTTCCAGACATGCACCATGGGGTGTGTGTGTGTGTGTGTGTGTGTGTGTGTGTGTGTGTGTACACGCGTGCGCACACACACACAGAATTGATCAATCAATCAATCAATAAATGTAAAAAATTAAGGCTGTGGATCCATCAGCTGACAAAATCATGACCAGAGGGTCACAGAAACCAACCCTTGTATTTCCCATAGAGCAAACGGCTCTGTGTTCACTACTTCAGCATTCTAGGTGGCTTTATAGAACATAATTACCGCAATAGTAAATAGTAAAGACTGACAGTCAATACAAATCAAGAATCAAATCAAATTAACGTTACGCACACAGGAGGAGAGCATCTTCCCTCTTTTACAGACGTGCAGATCACGGTCTTGTTTTGCCATTCATTCCCTCTGATGTCAACCTCCAGAGTTCCCCAGCTCCTGGCCAGGCTGCTCTCCCAGCCATGTGTCCTCCTATGCCGCGTGAACAGCCTCAGGTCCTGCACCAAAGTCTACTCCTCTCCCGCTACACCCAGCCCTACCCCCTTCTGAAGCCACTGCTTTAACCTTGAGGTAAAGCAAGAGTGGGCTCCAGTTATGTCCACTTTACATTTCCTTTGCAGATTCCTGTTTCACTGGTCCCAGGCCTTGTGAGCTGCCCATTTCCTCCCTAAGCCCACAATTCTAGAGTGTTTGCATTCATGCTGCTGTTCAATGCATTGTCAAGACTCCGTGGAGATGTTCACAGTCCTAGTTAGGTTTCTGTTGCTGTAATAAACGTCATGACCACAAGCAAGTTGGAGAGAAAGGGTTTATGTCAACTTGCAGCTTACAGACTATCATAAAGAGAACTCAGGGCAGGAACTCAAGGCAGGAACCTGGAGGCAGGAACTGAAGCAACAGCCATGGGGAAAGACTGGTTACTAACTTACTCCCATGGTCTACTCAGTTTGTTTTCTTACAGTTCCCAAGATCCCTTTTCCAATGGTGACACCATCCACAGTGGGTTTAGTGCTTCCACAGCAGGCACCAATAAAAGAATGTCCCAGACATTGTCTGTAGCTCAATTAGATGGAGGTATTTTCTCAACTGAGGTCCCTTGTGCTAAGTTAACAAAAACCAAACCAACACACTCATTGATTCAAACCTTCCTGTTCCACACACACCTTCGGTTTTCCCTCTTATACTCCAGCTAAAACAAAAGCATTGCCATGGGCACTCTCACTGCCCCCCAACACCCATCCCACTTGAAGACTCAAAAACCTTGCATGTGTAGATGTTCCCATCAGTCTGTTTTCTGACCACAAGGAGATGACTGTGATTGGTTAAAATGGTCCACAAGCTCATCCCCATCCAAACTGTGTATTGTGACTCTCTACTGTGTGGTTCCAAGAGACCAGGGCAACCTCTGCACTCCTCATCTCTGGCAGCAACACCTTCTTGAGTAAGATGATTATTGAAATGTCAGCTCTTCTAGCAAATCCTTGGAAGGGGAAGCATTGTGATCTACAAATAGTCATTGTGTGGCCCCCAGGGAATTAAAGGATCCAGACATTGAGCTTCAAGGACGATTCCAGGACAAGAGAAAGGGAAACTCACAGTGGCAGAACCCATCACTGACCACCAAGGAAACTTTAGCAAGAGTTCACATGGTCTCTGCCCCGCCCTCCAACTGCAGCCCACAGAAGATGTGGAGGCCAAGGGACACTTCCTGCTCTACCACTGAGATGGAACCAGCAAATGCTAGACTAGAGATGCTGTGGGTCAAAGAACTTCTCTATGAATGGTTAACCGTGAAGAGAAAGAAGAAATGAAGAAAGCTTACAGATTCAGCGAGAATTACATCGTAACAACCAATTTGCAATATGTGGAGCTTCCGTGGACTTTAATTTAATAAACTGTTAAAAAGTAAGGTGTGGATAAGATAATTAGAAAATTAAGTACTACCTGCACATTGAATAATATTAACAGAGTATTGTTAACTGTTTTAAGCATAATGACACTGTGAGTATCTTTAAAAGAAAACAGACCTTATCTTTTTTTTGCAGACATATTTTAGTGAACTTTTTTCTTAGCATGCAGAGGAATGGGTTGTATAGTCTTTATAGGGATTCACACAAACATATTTGTTGCTGAAATGATACAGTTGTGGGGAACACACTTCCTGGTAGCACAGGGCTGGGGGAGAGGGGTGTAAAATTGGCAGAGGTTTTGCTGGTTGCTGCTGAGTGAGGCAGACGGCATGCACATCAGGCCATTCTGGCTGCTCCCGTGCATATTTAAAATTCTCCAAAACAAGGGGACAACACAAGCATATGGAATGTGGCTCTCCCGCTTCCTAGCCGCATCGTCTTTCCTAGTTCCTCAGCCTCACTGAACTCCTTTCGTGAACAACATGCACTGCCCCTCAGCATCCTGATGAGAACACCAATTAAGCTTCACGACACACAAAACAAAGAGTCGGAGTGTAGCTTACTTTTTTGCAGGTTTATTGATTGTTTTTATTTATTTGTGTGTCTATGTCTATGCATCGTCATGTACAGGTGCCCACGAAGGCCAGAAGAGGATGTTGGACCCCCTGAAGCTTGAGTTCAAGCCGTTGTGAGCTGCCTAGCATGGGTGCTGGGAACGGAACTCAGGCTCTCCGCAAGAGCAGCAAGTGTGCCTAACAGCTGGGCCACCTCTCCACCTTCTCCTGACTTTTCTGTTGCTGGGATAAGTTGAACTGACCAAGGCAAGTTATAGAAGGAGGGGTTTATTCAGCTTCCAGTTCCAGGAGGCTAAGAGTCCAGTGTGGCAGGGGAGTGTGGCAGCTGTCAGCAGACGGGGCAGCTGGGGCAGAAACTGGGGACTCACACTTGAACGACAAGCAGGAAACAAGAGGGCGCACCAAGAACGCTATGTGAGACACAGAAACTCAGTCCCCAGCACTAGTGACATACTTCTTCCAACAAAGCCGCACCTCCTAAACATACCCAAACAGCGCCACCAACCTAAGACCAAGCATTCAAATGCCTGAGACTATGGGGGACATTTGTCATTCAAACCACCACAGTCAGTTTAGGGAGGAGCAGGAAGAGGATGCAGAAAGGAACTCCATCTCTCTTCCAGTCTTTGAAATCTATTTCTCCAGCCCTACCTGGGGGATCAGAAGCACAAACTGCATTTCCAAACACTAAGAAATAATTTTCCTAAGGCCAGGAACTTTAAACAGGAGAAACATTTACCTATTCACAGGGTATTTCACACACTTCTGGGATAAAATGTACAAATTCTGCTTCAAGTACTTCGCGTCTGCCCATTTCCGGTATTGGTAGCTAGCTCAGGGGCGAATCTCCAATCCATTCCCTTCCGCTGCGACACGGCAAATCTGACGGAGGTCCTGGGACAGGGTCCTTGGTCATTTAAAAGTAGGATGGAGACACACAAGTTGGGAAGAGTTCACTGCCACTACTATAGAGTTAAGAGAAAGCTGAAGGAATCCAGCTTCGCCTGGAAAGACCGAGACAAGTCATTGGACATTTCACGTCAATCACAGCAGCAATGGGGGCGGAGCGAAGGTCCGATAGAAGGACCGTAGGCAGGAGAGATGCAAGCGACCCGCAAGGACTAGAGTGACCGAAGCTAGGTAGGCTGGGGGCGAGGAATGGGGAGAAAAGGAATGTGGTGGAGACATGGCAACAGAGTTAGGCTGTGCTGATGTCGGAGAATCTTCTTGTAAAGGAATTTGGCTAGGAAGTGGCTCCTGATATAAGATACGGGTGGTGTTTAAGAGGTGTAGTGAATGATCTGGTTTGTGCTTAGGAGGTAAGGTTGATTGACAGTCCTGGAGGAACAGTGACCACAATGAGTGTTGGAGGCCCTGGGCAGGAGTTGGGTTGACTACTGCGGTGCAGGTGAGAGACATTGCTGAACGGGTTCTTAGGAAGGGTGGGTGAAAGCTGAGCCCAGATTTGGAAAAGGTAGACTTTAGGAGCCAGAAGGACACTATTTTATAGAGTATTTTACTTTGCTGGCCACTGGGGCTAAGACAATAAGCAAGCATCACTATGAGCCCCCCACCCCCTGCATTTTAAGCCCATCTGCAATTTGCTGACACTTGCAAGGGATGCACAGGGGAGGAAAGGAGTGGGGTGGACAGAAAGGAATGGCACGGTAAAACTTGTATCTTGCTGTGCTGATGTCCTCGTTTGCTGAGGGATTCTGGTGAGTCCATTTCATGTAAGAGACTTTCAGCTTAAACAGCGGTGGCGCTTATTACAAAGAAAACAAGAATTCCACGGATGGTCACCTGAGCGGGTCGCTGAGAGCCCAGATTGCTTACCCCTTTCTGTTCAGTCACTTTAGCCTCTTAAACAACCTTCTCTCTTAGTCACAAGATGGCTGCTACAGCTCCCGGCATCAGTGCATATCTTATATCAGGAGCAACATTTTAGCCAAATTCCTTTACAAGGAGGTCCTCCGACATCAGCACAGCCTAACTCTGTGGCCACATCTCCGCCACATTCCCTTTCTCCCCATCCCTCGCCCCCAGCCTACTTAGCTTCCGTCAGGCTAGTCCTGGTGGGTCGCTTGCATCTCTCCTGCCCTACAGTCCTTCCATCGGACCTTCGCCCCGCCCCCATTGCTGCTGTGATTGACGTGAGAGGTCCGTTGACTTGTCTCCACCTTTCCAGGTGAAGCTGGATTCCTTCAGCTTTCTCTTAACTCTATAGTAGTGGCTACTGCCACATGACTGTGTCGTGACATGTCCAAATGCCCAGCCTCCCCACCAAAGTAAAAAACGTCTTCCAGAGACCAGTCGCCACCCTTGCTTCCTCCCACCCTCTCTGGAACGGGATGTGAAAGGAGAAAGAAGGAAGGTGCTGGCAATTTTCCCAGCCACTAAGTCGAGAAACCTGGAAGTTATGAATTTCCAGAAGGGAAAGGAATGCTGTGTGCAAGACTCCCACTTTAAAGATAAGTAAATCGCCTCTTCTTTCATCTGCTTTGCGCGATTTGTCACCAGATTGGCTGTCAGAAGCTCTCTCCCAATGTCTGCCAGATCTCCTGCCTCTGCATCAGCCCAGCCACAAACACACACTCACCTGGGATTGGTAAAGAATTCTCAAGATTGGCCTCCTTTGTCCAACCCATGCTGATGGAAGAAACTGTGAATCAATTCTTTCAGGCTGTCATCCCAGGCACCCAAGAAAGCTGCTAGGCTTTCCAGCTGGCTCTGGATTTTTAAGCCAAGAGCCCATCTGGGCTCCTGAGCTCAGTCATCTAGGCGATCCTCCTAGCCCCACGGTTCCCACACACCCAGACACACACGCTATGTCCCAGGTTCCTCCTGAGACAGAAATATGGCAGACTCCTGACTTCCAACCTTCTACTCGGTCAAAGACTGTATCCCAACTGTTTGCCTACACTGACTAAAACTCTGTTGTGTTTAAACACAGCTCATGTGTTGACTATGTAACCCTCAGATTATACTTTAACAGATATTGGAAACTTCGGGAAGAAGGAATTCATTGGGGGTGGGACTTTGAAGTCATTTGATTGCATGTAGCCCCTCATGTCTCTCTTACCCTCTGCGTACTAGAATTTTACCATGCAATGAAAATGTTCCATGAAACCACACACTCCCCTGCTGTAATGCTTGGCTGAAGGATATGGAGCCAAGAGCTGAATGAACCCTTTGGACTCAAAATAAATTCATCCTGTGCCAAGCATTCTGTTACAGTGCTGACTTACTAATACAGCCTGCAGTTTGGCTCAGTGGGTAAAGGTGCTTGCCACCAAGTCTGACACCCCGAGTTTCATCCCCAGGACCCATCCAGTAGAAGTAGAGAGCTGACTTTGGCAAATTTTGACCATTGTCCGTTGATCACCACAGGCATACACACATAACTAAATAAATGTAATTTAAAATTTGAAACCATCTTATCCCACATTCCCTGCCATTACATCTTCCCTCCCACAGATTATAATAATCTCTGTTCTCCCTGAACTCCCACGGCACTGATGTGCACTGTTCAGGCTCTGTTTAGGATTTTATTGCCGTGAAAAGACATTCTGACCTCAGGAACTCTTACAAGGGAAAACATTTCATTGGGGCTGGTTTAGTCCATTATCATCATGGCAAGGGGTATGACAGATGCCTGTAGGCATGGTGCTGAAGAAAGAGCCAAGAGTTCTACGTCCAGATCAGCAGGCAGTAGAAGGAGAAAGTGACACCGGGCCCTGGCATAGAAGGCCACATGCATTCCGTCAAAGCCACACCTCCTAATAGTGCCACTCCCTGTGAACCTATGGGGCCATTTTCATTCAAACTACCACAGTCTCAGAATTGGAACTAAGTGACTTGAGGGCATGGGCTATGTCTTCAGCAGCTTGCATGCCCAGCACTCTGTCTCCTACAGTCCCTGCTTATCAATGCCTATTCTTCCTAACATGCAATATAAATGTTCCCTGCTTAGAAACTAAAAAAAAAAAACCTAAAAACCTGGCACCTCTGAACTGCTAAAAAACTTGGCAACGTCTTTATTTCAACATTTGCCACATTTTTCCTGCAGATGGAGCTAAGGTTTCTAGCACTGTGAAGAGACACAGTGATCACAGCAACTCTTATAAAGGAAAACATTTAGTTGGGGTGGCTTCTAGTTTCAGTGCTTGCTTTTGTCATCAAGGTGGGCTATGAGAGCATGCAGATAGACATGGTGCTGGAGAAGGGGCTGAGAATTCTGCATCTTAATCCTGCAGGAAACAGGAAATAAACTGTGTCACCAAGCATAGATTTGAAGACCTCAAATCCCACAGTGACACATTTCCTCCAACAAGGCCACACCTACTCCAACCGAACCTTCTAATAGTGCCACTCCCTATGGGGGACATTTTCTTTCAAAACACCATGCTCCACTCCCTGACCCCCAAAGGCTTGTAGCTATATCATAATTCAAAATGCTTTTAGTCCAACTTCAAAAGTTCCCATAGTCTATAACAGTCTCAAATATATTTAAATATATTTAAGTGTACAGAGTTCCAAGTCTCTTCTGAAATTCATGCAATCCTTTTATCTTTCTCTATTTACTTTTCTTTTCTTTTTTTCTTCTTTTTTTATGTTTTCAAGACAAGGTTTCTCTGTATAACAGTACTGGCTATTCTGGAACTTGCTTTGTAGACCAGGCTCACCTCAAACTCACAAAGACCCTCCTGCCTCTGCTTCCCAAGTGATGGGATTAAAGTGCACCACCACCTCATGACTCATGCAATCTCTTAACCGTAATCCTTTATAAAAACAAAGTTAGGGCTGGAGAGATGGCTCAGAGGTTAAGAGCACTGGCTGCTCTTCCAGAGGTCCTGAGTTCAATTCCCAGCAACCACATGGTGGCTCACAACCATCTGTAATGAGATCTGGCACTGTTTCCTGGAAAGTGTATATATAATAAATAAATAAATTTAAAAAAAAAGGTAAAGCCGAGCGGTGGTGGTACACGCCTTTAATCCCAGCACTCGGGAGGCAGAGGCAGGCAGATCTCTGTGAGTTCGAGACCAGCCTGGTCTACAAGAGCTAGCTCCAGGACAGGCTCTAAAGCTGCAGAGAAACCCTGTCTCAAAAAACCAAAACAAAAAACAAAAACAAAGTTAAAGATCAGATCACATATTTCCAACATATAATGGCACAGGACATACATTATCATTCCAAATTGTAGAGAAGGGAGCACAGTGAGGGAATACTGGACCAAAGCAAGACCAAAAACCTGCTAGGCAAGCTCCAAACTGTATCTCTATGTCTGATATCAAACACTCTTCAGATATGCAACTCTCTTCCGCTTCGTTGACTGCAACATGCTTCTCTCCCTTGGGCTGGTTCCATTCCCTGATAGCTGCTCTCCTCGGCAGGTATCCCATGGTTCTGGTGTCACCAACATCTTGGGGTCTCCAAAACAATGTAGACTTCACTTTCACAGTTTCGTGCAGTGACCTCTCTGGACCTCTACGCAGAGTGTGGTGATTTGAAAAAAAGAAATGACACCCAAAGAGAGTGACAGTGCTGGGAGGTGTGGCCTTGTTGGATAAAGTGTGTCACTGTGGGAACAGGCTTTGAGGTCTCTTTTGCTGAAACTTTCCTCAGTGAGTAAGTCAGCTGACTTCTTGTTGCCTGCAAGATGTAACACTCTCAGCTCCAACACTACACCTGCCTACACATCACTATGTCCCGCCATGATGATAGTCAACTAAACATCTGAACTGTAAGTGCACCCCAATTAAATGTTTTCTTTTTAAGAGTTGCTATGGTCATGGTGTCTCTTCGCAGCACCGAAAAAGCCCTAATACAAAATTTGGAACCAGGGACTGGGGTCTTGTTGTGATAGGCCTAACCATGCTTTTGTTTGGAGGAATTTGGAGTTTGGTACTCTCACTTATGAGAGCAAAGGAATGCTTCAAGTGCTGCTTAATGGGCCATGCTGGTAGGAGCATAGATGACTGTGTGGTGCTGAATGCGACTTGAACTCTGGGGTGGTCACTCGATAGATTTCAGAGAAGAAGAATTTTAGCATGTTGCATAGAGATTGTCCTTGTGATACTTTGATGAAGAAAGTGACTGCCTTTGGCTCTTGTCCAAAGAGTCTTCCGGGGGCTAAGAGTTTTGGATAAATTCTCTTGGCAGAGGAAATCTGAAAATCTGGGCTTAGTATAGATGTTGTCATTGTGGTTTTTAGTGGTAACTCTAATGAAGATTTATAAAGAAAAGGAACAAGCTGAGCAGGGTAAAATACAAAATGAAAATTTTGAGGGAAAAGGGAACACCAGAAAATGGAATAGAGCTAAATTCTGGGTTCAAGAAGATAAATGGATTAAGCAATGGGATAAAGTGAGTGGTAATCTCAGGACAAGATCCCGCCCAGATAAGTTTCCATCTTGTGGAAAGAAACTAAAGAAAAACTTAGAGCCAGGGATGGTGGGGCATATCTTTAATCCCAGCACTAGGAAGGCAGAGGTTAGCAGATATCTGTGTCTGAGGCCAGCGTCTACATAGCAAGTTTTAGGACAGCCAAGCTTAGGCAGTGAGGTACAGAAAACTGGTAAAGGTGTAATTTGATGAGAGGGACATGATCCAGCCCTAGCAAGCAGAAGAACTTGGCAGCTTCAGTCAAGTGGTTCTGGCTTTAGAGTTAAGGACAAAGGAAACGGGTTATGGAATTTACCTCCACACCTAAAGCAAGCCTCTGAAGTCAGGCATGTCAGGGGCCATTGTGCGAAGCTATGAAGTTGAAGCCTGGATTGCCTTGGAGAGCCTAAGGTGTTAGAGATGTCAGAGTCATGGGATACCTGCTAAGGAGAGCTGCTAACAAGGGTGGAACCAGTCCAAGGGGACAAAGTATGTTCGCAGTCAACAAAGACGAAAGGAGCTGGAGATCTGATGAGCACTTTGACATCAGACATGCAGCTGCAGAGTTTAGAGTTGGCCCAGCTGGTGTTTGGTCTTGCTTTGGTCCAATATTTTCTCGCTATCCTCCCATCCCTATGTTTTGGAAAGGTAATGTATACCCTGTGTCGTTATACATTGATTTTTTTTTTAATTCTTATTTTTACAAGGGGATTATAGCTAAGAGATTGTAATGTGTCTCAGAAGAGACTTTAGACTTTTGACTTTGAAACAAGTATAAGGCTGTTATAGACTATGAGGACTTTTGAAGTTGAATTTTGTATTATGATATGGCTATAAGCCTTTGGGAGCCAGGGAGTGAAATATAGTGGTTTGAAAGAAAATGGCCCCTAAAGAGAATGGCACTATTAAAAGGTATATTTTGGGAATCAATACATGTATGAGTGGGGTTGGATTCCATACATGCACATTTTTATTCCTGGCTACCATATTGTTAGTCAAATGAAGTGATCTCTAACTGACTATCAATGGTAACCTTTAAGTGGGGAAAGGTTATCAAAGATAAGAAAGACAGAATGGCCGGTCCATTCTCACAAAATCAGTCATGGTAACCCATGAACATCATTCTTAGAATATCCTAGTTTTAACATTGAAAATTTTATGTCTAAAAGTCCCTAGCAGCCAAGGTCAGCAGCCTCTGCAGGAGCAGGTCTGAGACAGGGACACCCATGGAAGCAGGCCCAAGCCAGTGACCTCCACCAAAGCAGGTATAAGGGAGAGACCTCTGAGGGAGCAGGTCTGAGCCAGCAATCTCTGTGGGAATGGACCTGAGCCAGCAACCTCCATGGGAGCAGTGCTGAGAGAGCAACCTCCATGGGACCAGGCCCAGGCCAGCGACCTCCTCTGGACCAGGTCCAAGCCAGCGACCTCCATGGAAGTAAGCCCAAACCAACTACCTCTGTGGGACCAGGCCTGAGCCAGCGACCTCCACAGGAGCAGGCCCAAACAAGCAACCTCTATGGGAGTAGGCTGGACCAACCTCTAGGATTGCAGATCAACCTCTGGGAGTGCCAAGCAACACCCAGGAACACCAAGTGACCTCCGCCTTGACTGGAACTTTGGCCCCAACTTGACAACAAGGACCAACCATCTGAGCCTTGGATCCACTGGCACCTAAAAAAGTAATCACCAGAGACACAATCCTAACTATACCAACCAACCAGAGGAAAAGATAAGGAGACAAAGTAAGAACACACTCAATACCACAAAGAGCAACACGACACCAACAAAAACTAGTGGCCCTACAACAGCAAAACTTGAATACCCCAATATAGAGGAAGCAGAAGAAAATAACCTAAAAAAATACCTTTAGAAGAATATGTGAGGCCATTAATCAGGAAATGAAAAATTCTCTCAAAGAAATAAAGGAAAGGACAAACAAAAAATTGAAAGAAATCAACAAATCCCTTAAAGAAAACAAAGAAAAAGCAATCAAACAGATGAAAGAAATTATTCAAGTCTTGAAAACCAAAATAGAGACAATAAAGAAAACACAAACCAAGGGAATCCTGGAAACAGAAAATATGGGAAAATGATAAGGAATCACAAATGCAAACATAAAAAGCAGAATATAAAAGATGGAAGAGAGAATCTCAAGCGTTAAAGATAAGATAGAGAAATTAGACTCATCAGTCAAAGAAAACATTAAATCTAATAAAAGCTTAACACAAAATATCCAGGAAATATGGAACACCATGAAAAGACCAAACCTAAGACTGATAGGGATAGAAAAAGGAGAAGTCCAACTCAAAAACACAGAAAATATATTCAACAAAATCATAGAAGAAATCTCTTCCAACCTAAAGAAAGATATACATACAAAGACAAAAGAAGCTTACAGAACACCAAATAGCCTGGACCAAAACAAAAAAGTGCCCTTGCCACATAATAATCAAAGCACTAAACATACAGAATAAGGAAAGAATATTAAGAGCTGCAAAGGAAAAAGTAACATATACAGGCAGGTCTTTCAGAATTACACCTGTCTTCTCAATGGAAACAATGAAATCCAGAAAGTCCTGGTCAAGCGTGATGTAGACATTAAGAGACCACAGATGCCAGCTCAGACTACTACACCCAGGAAAACCTTCAACCACCATGGATAGACAAAATAAGATATTCCATTACAGAACCAGATTTAACCAATACCTAGTCACAAACCCAGCCATATACAAAGTACTAGAAGGAAAACTCTAACCCAAGGAAGTTGACTACATCCACAAAAACACAGACAATAGTTGATCTCATAGCAACAAATCCCAAAGAAGGGAAAAACACACACAATAACATCACCAACAGTGGAAACTAAAATAACAGGAACTAGCAATCACTGATCATTAATATCCCTTAATGTAAATGGTCTCAAATCACCTATAAAAAGACACAGGCTAACAGATTGGATATGAAAACAGAATTCATCCCTTTGCTACATACAAGAAACACACCTCAACCTCAAAAACAGACATCATCTCGAGTAAAGGGTTGGGGAAAAAATTTCCAATCACATGGACCTAAGAAATCAACTAGTGGTAGCTATCCTAATATCTAACAAAATAGACTTCAAACTAAAATCAATCAAAAGAGACAAAGACATTTCATATTAGTCACAGGAAAAATCCACCACGGGGAAACTTCAATACTAAACATCTATGCCCCAAATACAAGGGCGCCCTCATAAGTAAAAGGAACACTACTGAAGCTTAAAACATGCACTAAACCACACACACTAATAGTAGGAGACTTCAACAGCACCATATCACCACTGGACAGGTCTGCCAGACAGAAACTTAGCAGAGAGATACGGGATCTAACAGAAGTTATGACTCAAATGGACTTAACTGACATCTGTAGACCATTCCATCCAAACATAAAAGAATATACGTTCTCCTCAGCACCTCAGTGAACCTTCTCAAAAATTGGCCACATATTAGGTAACAAAGCAAACCTCAACAGACACAAAAATATTGGAATAACGCTATGTATATTAATAGATCACCATGACTTAAAACTAGAATTCAACAGCAATACTAATTTTAGAAAGCCCACAAATAATGGAAATTGAGCAATGTTCATATGAATCACCACTGGGTCAAGGAAGAAATAAAGGAAGAAATTAAAGACTCCCTAAAATTCAATGAAAATGACCACACAACATACCCAAATTTATGGGACACAATGAAAGCAGTGTTAAGAGGAAAGTTCCTAGCAGTAAATGACTACATAAAGATGCTGGAAAAATCCCATACTAGTGAGTTAACAGAACACCTGAAAACTCTAGAACAAAAAGAAATAAACTCACCCAGGAGGACTAGAAGGCAGGAAATAATCAACTTGATAGCTGAAATCACAAAATAGAAACAAAGAAAATAATACAAAGAATCAATGAGACCTAGAGTTCATATCAACAAAACAGACAAACCTTTATCCAAGCTAACCAAAAGGCACAGAGAGAATATCCAAATTAACAAAATCAAAAATGAAAAGGAGGACATAGCAACAGACATGGAGAAAATCCAGAGAATCATCAGGTAATATTTCAAAAACCTGTACTCCACAAAATTGGAAAACTTAAAGAAAATGGACCACTTTCTGGATAAATATAATTTACCAAAATTAAATCAAGACCAGATAAGCAAATTAAATAGATCTATAACTACTGCTGAAGAAATAGAAACAGTCATCAAGTCTCCCATCCAAAAAAAAAAAAAGAAAGAAAAAAAGCCCAGGACCAGGTGGTTTCAGCACAGAATTCTACAAGATTTCAAAGAAGAATTAATCCCAATACTCCTCAAACTATTCCATGCAATAGAAATAGAAAGAACGTTGCCAAAATTTTTATGAGGCTACAATTACTCTGATACCCAAACCACACAAAGACATTACTAAGAAAGAGAATTGCAGACCAATCTCACTCATGAATGTTGATGCAAAAATACTCAATAAAATACTGGCAAACCGAATCCAAGAAGACATCAGAAAACTCATCCACCATGATCAAGTCAGATTCATCCCAGAGATGCAGGGATGGTTCAACATGAGAAAATCTGTCAGTATAATACACCATATAAACAAAGTGAAAGAAAAAAAAAACATGATCCTCTCATTAGATGCTGAAAAAGCCGTCGACAAAATACAACATGTCTTGGGGAGAGAAAAGATACAAGAAACACACCTAAATATAATAAAGGCAATAAATAGCAAGCCAACAGCCAACATAAATCTAAATGGAGAAAAACTCAAAGCAATCCCACTGAAATCAGGAACAAGACAAAGTTTCCACTCTCCATATCTATTCAATATAATTCTTGAGGTCCTAGCTAGAGCAATAAGACAACAAAAGGAGATCACGGGGATACAAATCAGAAAAGAAGTCAAACTCTCACCATTTGTTAATGATATGATAGTTTATATAAATGATCCCAAAAATTCCACCAGAGAACTTTTAAAACTCATAAACACCTTCATAAATGTAGCAGGAGAAAAGATTAACTCAAAAAAAAATTCAGTAGCCGTCCTTTATACAGACAATAATAAAAGGACCAAGAAAGAAATCAGAGAAATGTCACCCTTCACAATAGCCACAAATAGCATAAAATATCTCAGAGTAACTCTAACCAAACAAGTGAAAAACCTGTATGACAAAAACTATAAGTCTTCGAAGAAAGGAATTGAAAACACAGAGAATGGAAAGATCTCCCATGCTCTTGGGTAAGTAGAATTAACATAGTAAAAATGACAATCTTACCAAAAGCAATTTATAGATTCAATACAATACCCATCAAAATCCCAGAAAAATTCTTCACAGACCTCAAAAGAACAATACTTAACTTCATATGGAAAAGCAAAAAACCCATATTAGCCAAAACGATCCTGTACAATAAAGGAACTTCTAAAAACATCACAATCCCTGACTTCAAACTCTACTACAGAGCCATAGTACTAAAGCCTGGTATTAGTATAAAACAGATAGGAAGACCAATGGAACCAAATCAAAGACTCAGATATCAATCTACACACCTATAAACACCTGACTTTTGACAAAAAAGCAAAAAATATCAAATGGAAAAAAGAAAGTATAGTCAACAAATGGTGCTGGCATACTTGGATCTCAACATGTAGAAGAATGAAAATAAATGCATATCTATTGCCATGCACAAAACTCAAGTCCAAATGGATCAAAGACCTCAACATAAAACTAACCACACCGAACTTCATAGAAGAGAAAGTGGGACGTACACTTGAATGCATTAGCACAGGAGACCACTTCCTCAATATAACCCCAGTAGCACAAACACTGAAACAATTAATAAATGGGACCTCCTGAAACTGCGAAACTTCTGTAAAGTAAAGGACATGGTCAACAAGACAAAACGGCAGCCTACAGAATGGGAAAAGATCTTCACCAACCCCACATCAGACAGAGGGCTGACCTCCAAAATATACAAAGAACTTAAGAAATTGGTCATCAAAAGATCAAATAGTCCAATAAAAATGGGGTACAGACATAAACAGAGAACTCTCAACAGAGGAATCTAAAATGGCTGAAAGACACTTAAGGAAATGCTCAACATCCTTAGATATCAGAGAAATGCAAATCAAAACAACTCTGAGATTCCATCTTACACCTGTAAGAATGACCAAGATCAAAAACTCTGTTGACAGTTAATGCTGGAGAGGTTGTGGGGAAAAGGGAACACTTCTGCAATGCTGGTGGAAATGCAAGTTGGTACAACCACTTTGGATGTCAGTGTGGCGATTTCTCAGAAAATTAGGAAACAGCCTACCTCAAGACCCAGCAATACCACTTTTGGGTGTATAACCAAAGGATGCTCAATTGTACCACAAGGACATGTGCTCAACTATGTTCACAGAAGCATTGTTTATCACACCCAGAACCTGGAAACAACCTAAATGCCCCTCGACAGAAGAATGGATAAGGAAAATGTGGTACATTTACACAATGGAGCACTCCACAGCAGAAAAAAATAATGACATCTTGAAATTTACAGGCAAATGGACGGATCTAAGAAACATCATATTGAGTGAGGTAACCCAGACCCAGGAAGACAAATATCATATGTACTCACTCGTAAGTGGCTTTTAGCAAAGAAAAACCAACCTACAATTCCGAATCCCAGAGAACCTAGACAACAAAGAGGACCCTAAGAGAGACATATACATGGATCTAATCTACATGGGAAGTAGAAAAAGACAAGGTCTCCTGAGTAAATTGGGAGCGTGGGGACCATGGGAGAGGGCAAAAGGAAAAGAGGGGACAGAGAAAAATGTATTTTTCAATTAAAACAATAAAAATAAATAAATAATTTAAAAGTCCCTAGATTCCAGAAAAATCTGGATTGCTTCCTAACATAATTCTAGCACCCAACTCACCTCCTTGTCTCCTTCCAGTCCTCAAATGGCTGCTCACCAGCACAGGTAGAAGATGCACACACCTATCCCCCACAGCCGCATCCACACCAGAGTCTGACTCCTCACATTTCCCCAAGCAGATTCACAGCCCACTCTGCACCATGGATGCTTCAGCGTATTAGAAATGCTTTTTCCATAAGATGTGTGAGGTATGGAATGGTGGATTTTTTTCATTGCTAACCTCGCTGAAGTTAGAGAATCAATGGTCACATCTCTGGACGTGACTGTGACTGTGTTTCCAGAAAGCTTTAGGATCAGGGAAGACTCCAAATGGGAGTAGCACCAGCTGTGGGCTAGGGTCCTGGAATGGGGGAGGGGGGTTCTGAACACCAGGACTCATCCCTGCTTCCTGACTACAAAGGCAATGTGAATCAGCTGCCGTGCGCTCCTGATGCTCTAACTTCACAACGAGTCCGCCCTTCCTAAGTTCTTTGTCAGGTATTTCATCACAGCAATGAGAAAAATATGGGACGCTTCTGCAAAAGTAAGATAACTGAGCAAAGACACTGAGATCATTTAGGTTCCCTGCATGTCACTGAGAAGCAGCTTATTCCCCCAACTCCATCCTAAGATCACATATGAATACATTTACACGGGGAAATCTTCTAGAATCATATCAGAAGGTCATATCTGCCTTTGAGAACTCTGCTTACTAATAAAATGACTTACCTTCTTCCATCTTCTTGAGTCTGTCTCGTGATGGTTAAGAAACCACATTCTAAGGGGAGGCATTTCCAGATCAAAAATTTTCTTTTTTTAAAAAAATACCTTTTATTAATTTTTTAAACAATTTTATACATGTATACAGTTCATCTTGTTTGGGCTGTGCAGATGACTCAGCCATTAAAGGCCAGACTCACAACCGAAAGGACAACATATCTTAGTCATATCAGCCTCTCAGCCTCCCCCTAACACCCCCAGACACCACCTACACATCCGCTCCCCTTTCGTGCCCTCTTTTTTCTTTTTCTTAATTCACTGAGTCCAGTTAAGCTGTCTGCTTGAATGTTGACTGGTTTCCTAGTTTAATCCTGAGCAGGCAACCAAAACACTGCTGTGCGTTCCTAGGTGCGATGCCCTCTCAGGTTCAAAGGACAGCTTTTCAGAACACTTCCACATCCTCTGGCTCTTTTGCGCTCCTTGTGCCTAGAGGAATTGATAAAGCTGTCCCACTTAGAAGCACCCAACAGTCCCTTGTTCGCAGCACTTTGACCAATCATGAGCCCACATTAACTACCACCCAGTGCAGAAAGATCTTTTCTAGTCAAGGCTGAAATCAGCAGAAACACATGGGTGTAGACACAAATATTAAGAGGTTCATTTGACGGCATTTCCATTTAGCAAAGAAACAGTAGTAGGTTCTCCCATAGAGCCCACGGCCTCTCCAGTCACGAATTTTGACCAAGTTTACTGTATTTGGTATGAGTCCCCTCCTGTTGGGCAGGTCTCAGATCAGAAAGCAGCTGGTGGCTACGCCTAACTTTTATGCCAATGAGCACATTTTGCCTAGCAAGCTGGTGTTGTAGTATTCATGGTTTACCAGTAGGTAAAAGCAGTGATGACTTTTATCCCCCAGAAAGTGCACATTTTGGGTACTATGAAAGCTAACCAGATGGGAGGAAGTCTTCAGATCACTTCCAGCTTGATTTCTGCAACCAAGCATATTGTGTCTTCAATAGTCTTACTAGATAGTTCAGGTAGGCAAGCAAAAGCAACAGTCTGTGCTGTTTGGTGGGTTCTGAGCCTCCCTGACTAATACTTTGTAAGATGGTATCCCATGTTCAGCATTGAGATGTTCATTTAACCACCCATATCGTTCAATGGAAACATCGTCCACCCATACAGGGCATCTGCTCAAACTTCTTTTCTTTTCATTACATATTTGTGGTGATTTGAAAGAAAATGCCCCCCCCCCCGACAGGAAGTGGTACTGTTAGGAGGTGTGGCTTTCTTAGAGTAGGTATGGCCTTGTTGGAGGAAGTGTGTCACCTTCTGGGTGGGCCTTAAGGTCTCCTTTGTTCAAGCTATGCCCAGTGTGACACGCAGTTGCTTCTGCTATCTACAGATCAAGACAGAGAACTCTTAGCTCCTTCTCTAGCATGTCTGCCTCCACGTCCCACCGTGATGATGATAAACTAAACCTCTGAAACTGTAAGCCAGCCTCAGTTAAATGTTTTCCTTTATAAGAGTTGCCATGGTCAGGGTATCTCTTCATGGCAATAGTAACCCTAACTAAGACACTATTTTAAGTAGCTTACAAAATTTCCACAAGAGATTTATTTTTATTATTATTATTATTATTATTATTATTATTACAGTGTGTGCTCACGAGCTGTGTGTGTGTATCCATGATGCTCTAATGGAGTTTAGAAAACAACTTGTGGAAGCCAGACTCTCCTTCCACCATGTGAATCCCAGAGTTTAAACCTGGGTCATCTGACTTCTGGGGCAGGAGCCTACATCCAATGATCTACCTTGCTGCCCCTCTAAGGATTTTTCATATATACTTACTTTTGACAAAACAGTCTCTTGACCCCCTCCTTTCCCCTGAATGCCCATCCCTGCTTAAACCTCTCACCGCCAGTACCCTCCCCTCCTCTGCTTTCATGCCACTGGTCTTCCGCTGGCCTCTTAGCCCTGAAGTCCTGGTCAAAGTTCTATACCTAGACCATCTGGAAACAGTCAGAATCGTGGGGATTTGGCAAGGAGGACTTTCCCCCTCCCTAACAATTCTGGGGCTCTCTGTCACCGACCTGACTTTACAACAGAGCTTTCAGCGTGAGAAGTTGTCCTCCTGTGTTCCCATGGTTCCCGGGAGGGGATGGTGGCAAAGCTCTGCCAGGGGTTGTCAGAGCCATCCTCACAGCCTTCCACAGTGTCTAAGGCCTCAGAGCCGAGATCACGTGAGCCCTGGTGTGATACCTCAGGACTTAGAAAATGTATTTCATTTGGTCAAACAGTCTGTTAGATCTGGGAGTTTCTGCATGATGTGTAACATTCAAATTGTTTCAAATGGACTCAAATAGCTGGGTTTATTGATTTATTTATTTATTGCTGTATTAACTGGAGATTCAGATACCTTCGAAATCCACCATTACAAGCTTCAAAATATGTAACTAACACTACCCATAAGGTTGGTAGAATCAAATTTTTTTAAGCAGGAAGAAACCCTTAAATCGTCCCTTTGCATCAGCTGCAGCGTCGTCGGGCAAATATGCTATAGAACTTCACAGAAATACGATTTGATCTGAGAACATCTGTAGCCGTCTGGAACATATTTTCCCCAGGACTTCACTTCGAGCTCTCTCTATACATATCAGATGTTCTCCACAGAATCTGTGACATGTCTTAGGATTCTTGAATTCACATCAGTTACGCCTCTGTCTTGAATGGTGCCAATCTGAGTTGAAACCCTGCCAACCTTCTTAGCACCGCCACCAGCAGAGTTAATTAATCTGCGGGTCTTGTGCATAGACAGATTAAAATCGGGATGTACGTACACACGGACTTTCTGCTTCCCTAGAGACTCGCTTCGGTTTCCAGAGACAAGTGACACCCTGAGAGCCCCGTGTCCCCGTTCGCATTGGCAGCAGTGCTGCTTGTCTCACGGTGGCTGACAGGGTGCTTCACCAGTGGCCTGAAGTCCTTTAATCATGCAAAATTAAAGTACTTCAGCATAACTTGTCCTGCCCGTGTGTATTTTTGATTATAAAATAGCAGCAGTGTGATTAATAGCCCTTACTAAACGGGAAGTCTTCCTCTCTTACACTGGTCTCTGTCACAAATGTTCAGCGAATTACATCTGAAGTATACGTCATAAGAAAGGAACCTACTTAATTAATTTTGATGACATTATTTCAGAGATACACAAAGATGTACACTCAAGGATATTCTTCAAGTGACTAAGATTTAGAATTCTAAAGATTTAGAAAGAATTGTGCGATAGGGGACCATTATAAGATTCTTACAAAGAGCGTTCTCTTTTAAAAATTAATGTGCCAAAAGTATTTTTACTTTCATGGGAAAAAAATTACTATTAAGTGATCAAAAAAGAAATTTTAAAAGCCATATCACACCCTAATAGAATTCTGTTCATGTTTTTTAAATTATGAATATTGATATCACGTGGAAATAAATGCGGCAAGACGGGCCAAATGGTGCAGGCAGCTGTGGTGGGTTGTGGGTAAACTGCATTTTTTAGTTCTTGTTTGTAACACTTCCAAACTGTGACCTATAATCCCAAAACAGAAAGAGGTAGCAAAGGACAGTGGACTTGTGTGTCTGACCCCCAGAGACAGAATGCTCAGAAGGGACCTGAGAATCTGCACCCACATCCGGGAATGCTGATGGTGTTTCTTGAGAGAACGCCCCTTTCGCAGCTCCGCTGGAGGGCTTTTGACCCTGCCCGGTTCTCTGGTCCTCTGTAATCGCGTGTTCATGCCTGTGCGTGTCGCGTGTTCATGCCTGTGCGTGTGTGTCTGTGGCCCCTTTTCCTTCCGCCGTATGCCCTTTTTCTTCCAAACAGCAAGCCGCTGGTGCATGTTTATCAAAGAAATTAGGAGCAAGATGTTGAGGCAAAGAAGGAATCGGAGGAATACTGTGGTAGCCGCTGTTCCTTCTCGAGTAATCCACAGGTGGGCCAGAATCTGAGCAGATGCTGGAGATCTGCCCTCACTAGCTCTCCCAGAGGCCTGTTGAGGCAGCAAGAGGAAGAGGAGGCGTCTTTGGCTTGGCTGGGGAAGGCTTCGCGTGAGACAGGGTGTTCCTGGGACAAACGGAAAGACGTTTTCTAAGATCTGTAACATGGTATCACCTTTTACCCCTAACACCCCAGGATGCATCCTGCCTCCACTTAGCATATAAAAGGAGAGCAGGGATTTGAGGTTGACAGGGCTTTATAAAGGTCCAGAGAGCTAGGAATCAAGGACGGTGGCGGGAATGTCCCTTTCTAAGGGATCTGGGACAGGAACACATGGCCTTCATCCCAGACACCCGCAGGCAATCCCCAAAGTCAGAGGTTCTTAAAAGAAATTCAGTAAAGAAAATGAACTGTCTGTTTCCACTTCCCAAGAGACTTTCCAGCCAGCAACAAGATGGAGGCCAGGAGGGAGCTGGCCCAGGGAGGTCTGGTGAGACCCGAGCTTCCCACACGCTACTGTTCCAGCTGTCCCGGGCTTGGCCTCCAGTGGCGGCGGCGTCTTATAAAAGGCCACAACACTTTCCTCTTCTCACCATGGCACGAGGCCCTCCGCGAAGCCGGAACTAATTCTTATGACAAGTTACAAAACCGCTGGCGAAAATGTTGGCAATGCTGACACCTCGCACAGTGGGAGAACTCACAGGAGGTCTGTGACCAAGCTCCGCTGTTCAGTTGGCTGTCCTGGTAGATCCCAGAGCCGACAAGGAAGTCGCAAAGACTGTGTCTTCCCTGGCACAACTCAAGATCCTGACAGCTGCCTCTGCATAGCTGGTCAACATTTTCAAAGAATTCCACTCCTTTAAATCAGAAGGCTGAGGATTGGACTCTGTTAAAACTATCCTGTTAAAATTCTGCCGGGCAGTGGTGGCTCACGTCTCAGGAGGCAGAGACAGGCAGATCTCTTTGACTTTGAGACC
The DNA here is from genome assembly GCF_903992535.2 of Arvicola amphibius. Classification (NCBI taxonomy): domain Eukaryota; kingdom Metazoa; phylum Chordata; class Mammalia; order Rodentia; family Cricetidae; genus Arvicola; species Arvicola amphibius. The sequence goes on from NC_052047.1 coordinate 82,075,635, forward strand.
AGCCTGGTCTACAAAGGCGAGTTCCAGGACAACAAGAACTGTTACACAGAGAAACCCTATCTGGATAAACCTGAAGGGGTGGGGAGAGTATTTTGGTCTATATGCTACTTTGCCAAAGCCAGGAAGCCCTGAAATGGTTTAGTTCATGTCTCTAAATCAGAAAAGGGGGTGAGAGAGGAGCAGAGGGGAAGAGAAAGAGAATCATAGGAAGTTAAATTGAGCCTTCAAAGCTGAGACATGAGCACATGCAATGTGGGGGTGGCACTGAGCTGCAACACAGCTCTCTGAAGGAACTGGAAGGTGCATTTTTCTACATAGGAAAGCCTTGGGAGCCTTGGGGCTAGAAGGCTAGAAGAGCACCCATCATCCCTTGGTTTCTGGAAGGTCCCCATCATCCGTGGTTGCTGAAAAGTCCCAGTTGCCCCCTGGTTGCTGGGTGCAACCCTCTTATCAGCTTAAATATGAGTAGAGATCATTTGACAACACAGTCTGTGTATTGTATACATGGCAGGATAATCAGGTCTGGCTCCTAAACCCAAGCCAGATACCTCAGAGGACCACAGAAGTGATGGTGGTTCCAAAGAGATCCCTGAGGTCCCACAGATAGACTGAACACCTGAGAGTTGAGTCATTAGCTTTAATAAGCTCTCCCTCCCATCTGCAGATGGGCAAGACATGGGGCACACAGTAGGACTCTCAGAAGAGGGCTCCTGCTGGCATCACAGGGTCGGTGTCCAGTTTAAACTGGATAGTGTTCAGAAGAGATCTGTAAACTACCAAAGGGTCAGAGATAGACAGGGCTTTCCAATTTCTTTACTTCCTCAACATAATGTCAACAGCCAACAGGGTTTTGGCACATAAATCCCCATGGCAACCGGAACTTCAAAGCCTTTGGTAGGCCTCCACTCAAAAGCATCTTTAGGGCTATAGGAAAACTACTTTCCAAGAGCCCTCGAACTGTTTCTAAGGGATCGCCCAGATGTTCTGCAAACTGTAACTTCAGCAAGTCTGCCTTGGTAGGAGCTCCTTTCCTGACCTTCGACCTCAGTCTAGACCTGCAGACACCTGGAATCAACATTCCAAATGTATCTTCCTTTTTTTTCAGAGCCTTTAATCATCAAGAGAGAGACAGACAGAAAGACACCTGCACTTCCCCCAGACTTCAAGAGCCCCTAAGAGGGTGACCAGATATTGCACGTTACTATGGCCTCAATAAAAGATAACAGTGTTTGGCTCCCCTGAATTAAGGTATTTATTACCATAACGCCCAAATCTAAGAAGTTTAAGGCAATTTTATTTTGAGTTATCTAAAGATGGGGGTCGGGATCTCCCTGACCAACAGAAAATCTTTCATGTGATCATTTCAGACCCAGGATTATTCTGTTTCACAATTTTGCCCTCTCTGGGGCTCATGGGGTCTCCTGACTTCAGCCTTGTTCAGTGAGCCTATCGAACTGTTTTTAAATGCCTATAGTACAGGCCGGTGGCTCAGTCAGTAAAGTACTGGCTGTGGAAGTATGAGGGCCTCACTTCAGACCTCCAGCACCCACATAAACAAAATAGGTAAGGGGACATGCACCCAGAATCCTAGCAATAGGAAGGCAGAGGCAGGAGGCTCCCCAGGGCTCACTGGCTAGTTAGCCTTGGCAAACCAGTAAGTCTCAGCTTCAGGGAGAAACCCTGTCTCAAAAACTTATGTTGAAGAGAGGTTGACGAAGACACCCTGTGTGGACTCTGGCCTCAGCAGACATGCACACATGTGTCCACATCCCAGCATATACATGTACACATACACGTGCATATTCTCTGCCCACACAGGAATATCTGTGACTACCAACTTGCAAAGAGAAAAGTTTTATGTGGGCTCACCCCTTTAGAGGCGTAAGTCCATAATTTATTGGCTCCCTTTCTTTGAGGCCTGTGGAGAGGCAAGAAAGCCTGGAGTGACCGAGCACAGCTCCACCTTAAAGCCAGTAAATAAAGGGAGAGTGAGAAGAAATTTTCACCATGCCCTGCAGGATGCTCCCTCAATGACCTGAGGACCTCCAACTAGGCCCCATAAAAGTGTCACTGCTTCCCAATATTGCCTTCTTGGGAAACAAATCTTTGGAGAACATTTAAGACCCAAATTATAGCACACTACATAGTTCATCACTGAAAGAAGTCAGGACAGGAACTCAAGCAGGGCAGGAACCTGGAGGGAGGAGCTAATGCAGAGGCCATGGAGGATGCTGCTTACCGGCTTGGTCTCTGTGGCTTGCTCAGCTTGCTTTTTTATAGAATACAGGACCACCAGCCCAGGGGCAGCCCTACCCACAATAGGCTGGGCCCTCCCATGTCAATCACTAATTAAGAAAGTGCCCTTTAGACTTGCCCACAGCATGATCTTAAGGAGGCATTTTCTCAGTTGAGGTTCCCTCTTCTCAGATGACTATGGTTTGGGTCAAGTTGACAGGCAACCAGGGAGCACAGTTGGTACCATGCTGTTATAGGCTCTAGCATCTGGCAGATAGAAGACGTAAGTTTCTCAGCAACAGAACTGAGGGGTGTGTCTAGTCCACTTGGGGAAATCCTCCTTTTGCCTATTTCTTGACATGACTATTAACCCTCCTTCCCACTCGCTCTAGAGAATAAACTACATTGTTCTGCCCATAAACCATCTCATGGTCTATAAGTCCACCTAAGTTTCTCAAGGGTACAGTCCCACCATGGGCATCTTGGGGCCCACATTTGAGTGGAAGCATAATATAATAAGAAGAAAAAGAGGAGAAGAACAAAGCCCAAAGAGGCATGCTCAGGTGTAACTGACCACCGCTGACTTCACACTCGGGTGTGACTGACCACTACTGACCTCCACACTCGGGTGTGACTGACCACCACAAACTTCTGTCCTCGGGTATGACTGACCACCACTGACCTCCATACTCACGTGTGACTGACCACCACTGACCTCTATACTCGGGTGTGACTGACCACTGTTGACTTCCAGGCTCAGGTGTAACTGACCACCACTGACTACCACACTCGTGTGTAACTGACGAGCACTGACTTCCCTGCTCAGGTGTGACTAACCATCACTGACTTAAACGCTCAGGTGTGACTGACCACTGCTGACCTCCACGCTCGGGTGTGACTGACCATCAGTGACTTACACGCTCGGATGTGACTGACCACTACTGACCTCCACACTCGGGTGTGACTGACCACCACAAACTCTGTCCTCGGGTGTGACTGACCACTGCTGACTTTCTGTGCTCAGGCGTAACTGGCCACCACTGATGCCCATGCTCGGGTGTAACTGACCACCGCTGACTTCACGCTTGGGTATAACTGACCATCACTGATTTACATGCTTGGGTGTAACTGACCACTGCTGACTTCCAGGCTCAGGTGTAACTGACCACCATTGACTACCACACTCATGTGTAACTGACAAGCACTGACTTCCCTGCTCGGGTGTGACTAACCATCACTGACTTACACGCTTGGGTGTGACTGACCATCAATGACTTACACGCTCGGGTGTGACTGACCACTGCTGACTTCCATGCTTGGGTGTGACTGACCACCACTGACCTCCACGCTCAGGTGTGACTGACCACTGCTGACCTCCACGCTCAGGTGTGACTGACCACCGCTGACCTCCGCGCTCGGGTGTGACTGACCACCGCTGACCTCCGCGCTCGGGTGTGACTGACCACCACTGATATTCACGCACAGGTGTGACTGACCACCGCTGACCTCCCTGCACAGCAAGCAAGATATACACTTCTTCACATTTTCAAGTTCGCTTCGGAGAAACATGGCCTCTGAGCTGCAGCCACGCTTGCCCTGGACACAGAGAACAGCATCTGAGGCTGAAAAGAACTCATGCTCTCGTGCTGGTGCTTGCTGGACCTTCCCAAGAACAGGACTGGCACCTTCAGATGGTCAGTTTTCCTTTCCAGAAGCAAATGACTATCAACCAATTAAAAATATTAGTAGAAATAAACCTTCGTTGTAGCTAGGAAAACATGAATAGTTAGGAAGTCAAAAAATTTCTGGCTGGGCGGTGGTGGCGCACGCCTTTAATCCCAGCACTCGGGAGGCAGAGGCAGGCGGATCTCTGTGAGTTCGAGGCCAGCCTGGTCTACAAGAGCTAGTTCCAGGACAGGCTCCAAAGCCACAGAGAAACCCTGTCTCGAAAAACCAAAAAAAAAAAAAAAAAATTCTGTCCACAAACAAACTGCCGCTCTGCATCAAAAAATAAACCTTCGAATTCTAAACTTGTAATTGTACAGAGTGCTTCTCAATGGCTCTTCTTCATAACACGGTCAACAGAGGTACAAATGCAGTGTTCAAAGGAGCTGAAGACAGAGGTTTTCCAGAAACCAAGAGAATTTCGTGGAAAATAGACGTGGAGGCAACCTTGGATATAAGTAGACAAATAGCTGTGCCAACTCCTAGAAGCTGGGTTAAGGCAACAAGCTAAGAACTGCTGTTAATTCTACATGTTCCTCAATTTGGTTTGAATAACTCGAAGCTGCACAGCAACCTCCTTGAAAATAATCTGCGATTCAAAGTCAGTAACTCAGGCTGGTTCCCGCTTCAGTTAGTCCAGATGACGGAGACTTTGTCACTTACAGGATTTCCCCATCAGACAGACATCTCTCTGGTTGAATCTCATATAAACACTGAGAGCAATGGCTTATCAAATGTCTAACCATTATCTATGAGCAAGGAGAGCCATTAAATGAATGAACCTTTAGCAAATTAAAATGATTTTCTAGAAAACTAAAAGAAAATTGAGTCCTAGAACAAACTTTCTTAGAAATAACATTTAATGAAGACATTTTTTTCCACTAGGTCTGTAAAACTTAAACCAGTTAAAAGAGGAAATAGATGTTTCTGTATTATAAGCAGTTCCATTTATTAAGACAATCATTAACCATGAAAGAATCAAAGGACTGTGCCTAATGCCTGGGGAGATGCCTTGGGAAGCCAAAGGAACATTGGCATTTTCCCTGAGTCACCCGATAAGAAGGAGGGAATTGCACTCAGAGACTGCCCACAGAGGGACAGACAGACAGAAAGACAAGGCAGCAACCAAGTTGAGGCACAGCTTACCGAGTTGGCATCAGATCCTTCTTCCCTCTCATCTGTCACCAGTATCACCCACTGTCCCTTGGGTTTAAGTAGCTCCATATGGTCCCGATGTTTGGAGGGGCTTGTGCAATCAGCTATCCTGGGCTGAGCCACCATGGTCAGCAGGCAGTTGTATCCTGTTATGAAGCCTAAAGAACATGCTTGTTCTTCACCCAGATCCTTCTTTCAGCACCTGGTAGTGCTAACAAGTTCAGTTTTGAGACTCTTGATATAATTTTAAAGGCCAGGTCTCTGTTCTCTTCGGTGACTCAGGAAACCAAGCTCTTTGTAGCCCAAGATGAGCCATGAAAGGAAGAGGAGGAACTTGTGGAGGAGGCGTAGTAAGCTTCTGGCCATGACTTCAAGGGGAACCCATCCTTTACACACCCTCCACCTGCCAGGACTCAGGGATGTGGTTCACTTAGATGCACGAAGAGCTGGGAAACATAGCTTTGCTCTATGCAGACCTGTTTGTTGGTGGATTATAGCCATTTCTACTGCCCGGACTCTGCCCATAAATCCAGATGACACTGGTTCATCTCTTCTGCTCATCAGACAATGACAAGAACCGAACAGTGAGGGACACATTGCCCTTGAGTAATCACAGCCTATTGGGAAAGAAGAACAGATAAATTAATAAGTATGATAGCGCATAATACATATTGTCATTGAGTGCCAGAAGAATCCAGAAAAGAGCGAGTCCGGGGAAGCTCTGGGTATATTTAAATAGGGTCTTGAAAGAGAGTTGTCAGAGGCTAAAATCCTTCCAACACTATCTGCCCTGTTCTGAGGGTCTTTCATGGATTGGCTTAGTCAATACATGAACAAAAATGTATGGCAACAGCTATAGGAGGTGGGCCTCTCACCAAAGCAGCTACATTAGAAAACTGAGGCCCCAACAGGGAAGTCATCCTCAGTTTTCTGCTAGCAAGAGAGCCAAGAGTTGGTCTCAGGCATCCCCCCCCCCTTCCCTGAAATAACTCTCATCACACTGGCTCTGCACTAAGGCTGTGGAAGCTTATCAGAGACCAAGGACAGATTCCCCTCTCTCTCAGGGTGGCTCTGTGCTTGCATTTTTGCAGCAAGGACACAGAAGGAAGTTTGGAAGTCTGGTATCCTGGCTACATACTTGGTCCTGACCACATGTGCCATGCTACAAACGTCCCGAACCAGGCCACCACTTCAAGGCTGGAAGGGCGTTAGGGCATGAGGAAGCTGGGGCAGAGTGGAGAAACTAAAGGGTAGAGAGCCATTATCTTACGAGGGTCAACGTGTGGCCATCGAAGATGAAGTGGACATCCAGCCTGTGCTTGATTTCTTTTTTTTTCCAGGTTAATGAAACAGCTTTATTGTAAAATAAATATATTGAAGTTGCCTCAGTGCTAGAGTTACAGTTGTAGGCCACCAAGTTTGATTTTTTTTTTTGATACAAGGTCTTACATGTAATCCTGGCTGGGCTAGAACTCACAGAGTTCCACTCACCTTTATCTTTTTTGTTCGTTTGTTTTGTTGGATTTTTTCTTTTATTATTATTATTATTAAAAATTTTCGCCTCCTCCCCACCTCCCATTTCCCTCCCCCTCCCTTAAATCTCCTCCTCCTCCCTTTCCAGTCCAAGAAGCAGTCAGGGTTCCCTGCCCTGCGGGAAGTCCAAGGTCCAACTCACTCCATCTAAGTCCAGAAAGGTGAGCATCTAAACAGACTAGGCTCCCCCAAAGCCAGTTCATGCGGTAGGATCAAAACCCAGTGCCATTGTTCTTGGCTTCTCAGCAGCCTTCATTGTCCACCATGTTCAGAGAATCCAGTTTGATCCCATGCTTTTTCAGTCCCGGTCCAGCTGGCCTTGGAGAGCTCCCATTAGACCAGCCCCGCAGTCTCAGTGAGTGGACGCACTCCTCGCGGTCCTGACTTCCTTGCTCATGTTCTCCCTCTTTCAGCTCCTCATTTGGGCCTTGGGAGCTCAGTCCTGAATTCCAGTGTGGGTCTCTGTCTCTATCTCCATCCATCGCCAGATGAAGCTTCTATGGTAATATGCAAGATATTCATCAGTATGGCTATAGGAAAGGGCCATTTCAGGCTCCCTCTCCTCAGCTGCCCAAGGAACAAGCTGGGGACATCTCCTTGGACACCTGGGAACCTTTCTAGAGTGAAGTCTCTTGCTAACCCTAAAATGGCTCCCTTAATTAAGATATCTTCTTCCCTGCACCATTATCAAAAACACTAATGATAGCCTGTGCTTGATTTCTGAGTCTGGGATTCTTCATCTGTGCACACTGTCCCATTGACTTCCTGTGGCTAGGATAAAACACTGACCCAAATCAACCTGGGAAGGAAGGGGTTTATTTGGCTTCCACATTCCAACCATAGTTCATCATGGAAGGAAGGCAGGAAACTGGAGGCAGGAACTGGTGCAGAAGCCATGGAGAAGTGCTGCTTGCCAGCTTGCTCTCCCTAACTTGATCAGCTATTTTTCTTATACATCCCAGGCCCACCCACCCAGGCATGACACCTCCCCCAGTGAGCTAGACCATACCACATCAATCAACAATCGAGGAAACATCCCATGAATATGCCCAAAGAGCAGTTTAATGGAAGCAATTCCTCAACCAAGGACCCCTCTTCTCAGTGACAATATTGTATGCCAAACTGGAAAAGTACTGATCAGCTCATACGCTAACTTTCCCTGTGCTATAACAGTTCCTCCCTGTTTACTCAAGCATGCCTACACTGTCCGGTGAGGCAGGGCCATATGACTAGTCACAGCTAATAGGAAATGAGCAGAATTATTTGTGATTTTCTGGGACATAATACCTAGGGCTGACCTCTAGCCATTTGCCTTGATAACCCTGGAAGCCCCCTGCTGAGATGGCAGTGTAATAAGAAAGAGAGAGGAGACTTCCCGGAGAATTGCTTGACCCGCACAGGACTTGGGCAGGCAAGCCCTTTCTTCCCCTCACCTGGAGATTTCTGGATTCGTAACCCATTAAGGGTATATACCACACTTGATTGGCAGTCCTTGACGATCCCTGGTTTTGTGAGCTTATCAGTATTCACATTTTGAGATGCAGCTATGACCGCCACCTGGAATGGCATCACCTAAGACTGTGTCATAACAGCCGCAGAGCCTAGCCCACCTCCTAGCACATCCTCTCGCTCTGAGTGGACACCTAACCAGATGAACGGTTTGGTAATGAGGTTTGACAGCCCTGGCTGGGTGAAGTGTTGATTAGGCTGTCTGTGCAGGGCCTGCTCATGCAGGCGGTCTAACCAGTCACCTTCTGAACCTCCGGGCTCACCGTGCCCTCCACTCCACACACTCGGGAGATTAGCAAGTTACAAGCCAACATCTCTCCAACAGGCTGCCTGCAGCTCAAGTGTGCGTCCATATTATGAAAAAGCTAGCTACACTCGGGATGTGCTGGGTATAAGTTCAGCCAGCCGTAGAGGACAGCGTCCTTTAGGAAATTCTAACTTGTGTACTCTTTCCTTACAGAGAGATAGATGAACAGCTGTAATTACATCTACAGTGTGATGAGTGTGACTTCTAAAAAAAAAAAACATAAAGTACTGTGTGTGTGTGTGTGTGTGTGTGTGTGTGTTCACAAGCGTACACTCACACATGCACCACAGCACACATGAGGACAACCTTCAGGAGTTACTCTGGGTTCTCCAGAGTCAGAACTGGGCCATCCGGCTTTCGTGGTGAGTACTTCCACCTCCCGGGACATGGCTCTGGCCCAACAAATTGTCTTTAATTTCTAGAACCAGTCAGACCATCAGACACCAATCACAAGGAGACAGGAAAATATGTTCCTCTTCATTATGCTCAGATGGAACCAAACTCAAAAGCAAAGCTCAGAAACTGTCTGATTGCCTAGACAAGCATGGAGTGACTTAATTCAATGTGTTAAGAAATAGCATTTCTGAAAAAAATGTTACAGTAACCCTCACTTAGCTAATGAGAAATCCCTGAGTACAAGCGATTGCTATTATCCAAGCCAGGGTGCCTGGCTTGCACTGCCATCCCCTCACCCCTCCTCACCCTGCTTTAGAACTTCTCTCTAAAACATCTAGAGGATCACATACAAATCACCATGTAGTTGTTTATACATTATACATCTTCTAAGAATTATACTTTTACGCAAAAGAATTACAGTATTTACCTATAATCACTACTATTTATAATTATGTAGACATAAATACACTAATGACTTAAGGGTTTTCTCTCATCATTTTTATTCTCTTGCCTTCCTATTCTGATCATTTACTCTAGTGCACATGAACCCTTTACACTTACAACCGGTCTTCCATCCCTTCCTTCAGCTTAAACACTTGAGGGAAACCTTCCCCGAGAGAATTGCCTATCAGAAGGTTTTAAAATAATTTTTCCTACAAAGAACATAATTCTATTACTTTCACACATGAAAGACAGCTTTGTTGGGTATAAAATTCTTTTTTAGGAGTGAAACTCTATAGCTAATGTTTTTGTATCGTTATTATGGGGTAGTATGGTTGAGGGCATTTTTATCTTTTTTCTTTTGCTGACTTGCCTTATCAAGCCCACACAGAATACATGCTTAATGTAATAATGAAAAGGAATAAAATCAACAGGTTTACACTGAGTGAATATTAAATTCCCAGAACTTTGGTGGATAGTTAGAGGTATGCCAATAATCACTGTTATCAAGGAATTCACTGTAAACAAATATTATTGGAGTGAGTGAATGATTTTACATACAAGTAATTTTATATTTAACAAAATACAGTATTGAAGCTTAATATTATATTTCCCAAGGGGAAGAGACAGCAGTGTATCTGTAAGTGCTAACAAGGTGACAGCATTGGATGCCCCCAGATGAATCCATGGTCTTTCTTCTCGAGACAAGACCTGAAATCTAACGGCCGTGGGACAAGACCTGAAATCTAACGGCCGTGGGAATCTTTTAACGACTAAGCTCTAGTTGAATTTCCCTTTAGGCTCCACAAACACATTACCTCTCTATTCAGAAGACCATAACTCCTTCCTTCACCAAATGAAAACAAATAAGTAAAAATAGGCTGTTTGCGGTTTCGGATAAAGGCAGCTTTGTGAGGAGCATGCTTTGTTCAGACAGCCTGGGTCCGACTCTAGGCATGTTACCACAGTCTGTCTGCTCGTGCTTCTGACACCAAACATTTGGGCTTCTCCACACCAGAGGTTCCCCAACTCTCAATTAGGTGACATTCCAGGAGCAACTTGCCCTGGTAATAGGGGAGTTACAATGAGAAAAAGACACACATGGATGCCCTCCATAGTAGCCTCTGAACTGGCAGGAAGAGGGGTGAGATTGGGGTGCTGACATGCCACTTCATACAGCTACAGGGCTGATGGGCCATGAGGGAAAGAGTAGAAATTGGATCTGTGCTAAACATCCCCTCCTGGGATCTAAAACCATGGGATCCATGGGAAGAACCGCACAATAAAGGGACTGATAGTAAGACAGGGGTGATCGAAGGTAATTTCCAGATCTGACATTTAAAACAGAGGATAGGAAAATCCCCCGTGCAGCATGAAAGATGTGGGCCTTACTAATAGGCCCATATAGAATGTTTCAATAATCGGGAATTGGCAAAAACTTCTTAACAAGAGACAAGAGCGTCTCTCAGCCCGGCTCTTGAGGGTGGGGATGACCGGTCTAAGTGCCACGGGTACACTGAGGCTGAGTAATCGAGCTGCAACATACTTCCTGAGTTGGTAGAAGGGGATTAGTCTGTGATGGACGGGCACATATGAGCCACCAGGTGCACTTGGTTATCAAAAGCTGAAAACCCCCATGAATAGCAGGTGCTGGAAGACAATAGAGAAATACAGGCATTGCTGAGAGAATTGGAAGGTGGGATGCAGTGTTCAAGGCCCAGTTCCAAGGGCACTAAAGAAAGGAAGACGTTCAGCAGGAACTTTAGAGCCGGCGTGAGGTGTTAGAGACTGACGTTGCTGGGCCTCATGATGGGATGTGAGCTTCACAAGGTAGGAGAGGCTCCGGCAGATCTAACTAATGCAGACTGGAATGGAAATCAGATTCCCAAAGTACAGTCAAGAGGCGATGGGAAAAGGAAAAGACAGACAGCAGAGATCTGTCTGGATCACTGGAAAACACACATACCGGAAGTTATGTCAAGCAGAGCTCTAAGGGGAGAAACTGACCAGGAGCCAAATTCAGCTTGGGAGCTTCTGAAAGGCTTTAAAGTTGCAATAGTGGCTTATGGACGGCACATGCGACAAGACAGCATGAAGACTAAGCTTGAGCCAAGGACGGACAGTTACCCCATCCCTGCCCCCTGAGGAACCTGTGCACACTTTCCTCCTAAAAGAAAGGCACTGGGCATGGAAATGATTTTTTTGTTAAACGGATGTGTGTACTGTCAAAGTCCTTTCTAAATCCTTATGTTTATACCTGTAGATTATTGCTGCTATGAGCTTTAGTGGGATAAGGTTTTCTTGAATTAATGGCAATTACAACAGAGTCTCGTGACTTATCAAAGTTCTGAGAATAAGTGTCTATTGAATGTTCAACCCTAAACAGGACATGTGCATCACCCCCTCTAAGTCTCAGGAACTATTTAAGATGGAGTAGCGACAATGCAAGGTCCAGAGGAAGGAGTGGAACGTTGTGGGATGCTGTCCTCCAGGTATATGACATGATCATCTTCCTGAACTCTCAGTATCTGTGATAACTCACCCGAGACCTGCGTAAGATTTGGCCCATCAGGAGGGGAATAAAGGCAGTCCATTTGACACAGCAGACCTTACCCTTCCCCGTGACCATATTACATTTAACAGTTGCAGTAGGCTAGAGGCATTTTCTTCAGTAGGGTAGTTGCCTGCAAGCTGCCCATTCTCCTGCAGGTAACCTCATCTATGCCTCTGTAAATGGCCACAGATAAACCCACCAGCCAACCAAGAAAGACCTTAATCTGTTATTAGTGTCCTATCTAGGATGGATAGATATTTGTTTACATAATACCTTAACTGTGCTGGCTAATTTTATGTCAACTTGACAAAAGCTAGAGTCATTGGAGAGGAAGGAGCCTCAAATGAGAAAATGATCTATAAGATCAGGCTGTAGGCAAACCTGTATGACATCTTCTTAATTAGTGATTATAGGTGGGGCCATCCCTGGGGTGGTGGTCCTTAGTTCTGTAAGAAAACAGACTAAGCAAGCCAGTAAGCAGCACCTCTCCATGGCATAAGTCCTGCCTCCATAGTCCTACCCTGCTTGAGCTCCCGTCCTGACTCCTTTCAAGGATGAGCGGTGCTGTGGAAGTATAACTCTAATAAACCCTGTCCTGATGTGGGAGAGTCTTCTGTTTGTGTTGATTTCATTCATTAATAAAGAAACTGCCTTGACCCATTTTGATTGGCCAGCCCTTAGGTGGGCGGAGTAGACAAAACAGAATGCTGGGAAGGGAAGTTAATAAATCGTCATGCTTCTGCTCTCTGGGGCAGACCCGATGAAGCTCTGGCCCAAGATGGACATACGCTAGAATCTTCCCGGTAAGGCACCACTTCGTTGTGCTACACAGATTATTAGATATGGGTTAATCAAGATGTGAGTAAGAGGCTGGAACTAATGGGCCAGGCAGTGTTTAAATGAATGCAGTTTGTGTGTTGTTATTTCGGGGTACAAGCTAGCCGGTGGCCGGGAGCCGGGCAGGAAGCAGCCTGCAGTTCTCACTACACTGTCTTCTATGAATTGCTTTGGCTATGATGCTGTCTCATAGCAATTGCAACCCTAACTAAAACAAGTTGGCAGCTTATCTGAGCTAATGGGAGCTCACCAACTCCTGCCAGACAGGGAAAGAACTAGCATAGGACCAAGTTCAGCCCTCTGAATGTGGGTGACAGTTGTATGGCTGGGGAAGACTGCAGGGCCACTGGCAATGGCACCAGAATTTGTCCCTGCTGCTTGTACTGGCTTTTTGGGACCCATTCTCTATGGATGGATACCTTGCTCAGCCTGAGTATAGTGGGAAGTGTAGTACGAGAGGGCCTGCTTTTGGTCCCGTCCGCCCTGCTAGCTTATACCCAAAATAATCACACAAAAGCTATATTCATTTAAACACTGCCTGGCCCATAAGCTCTAGCCTCTTATTGGCTAACTCTCACATCTTGATTCAACACATTTCTATTAATCTGTATATTACCATGAGGTCGTGGTTTACCGGGAAAGATTCTTACCAGCATCTGTCTCAGGCAGGAGAATCATGGCATCTGCCACACTGCCCTTCTTCCCAGAATTCTGTTCTGTCTACTCCACCTATCTAAGTTCCACCCTATCAACTAGGCCAAGGCAGTTTCTTTAATAACCAATGAAAGCAACACAAATACAGAAGGGCCTCCTACATCAGGGGAGGGTCTGGTCCTTCCTTAGAACGATGTGCCTTGCCCTCTCTGGAGAGTGGATGGAGGTGAGGTGGGCGGAAGGTGGAGGGAATGATAGAAGGGGAGGGAGTGGGGACTGGAATTGGTATATGAAATAAAAAGATATAGCTTGTTAAAACATAAAACTTAAAAAGTGAAGAAAAAAACAAATTGGTACCAGGAGTGGGATAGTGCTATGGAAGACCTGACCACGTTGTTTTGGGTGACATTGTAGAAGGACTTTGGAACTTTGTGCAATAAAAGTCATTGAGTGTTCAGTGATTGGTGTGCTGCTCTGTGGGAGCCTGGGAAATAAGAATGTTGAAGGCAATGCAGAAGACTCGCAAAGTTCAGTGAAAAGTTTAAAGACTCCATCAGGGTCATTTGCTATTCTGAATTAAAATCTCTGGCCAGCTGGGACTGAAGAGTTAGCCATGATTAACAAGGGACCAGCACCACTGATGAAACCTGGGACAGTTGATGCTGGTTCTCTGGAGCTAAGTAAGAAATTAGCGGTGACTAAAAGGAGACCAGTCTCATTGAGGTGAAATCTTCTTGCAAACAGAAGCTGTTTTTCATAAGCAGTCAAGGTTGTACCTCATGATGTGGCAATCAAACTTGGACATAAGTCACCTAGGTGGTATTGGTTTTGAAGGCATGAAGAGGGCAGGGAGAGCCACTGAAGCTTGACACTGTGTAGCAAGGCTGGAGTCCCTGAGAGAGCCCAAGAGAGGCTATTAGTGAAAGTTCAGCCCAGATGCAGCAAGGGATCCAGTTTTGGAGATGCCAGTACCATGGGATGACCACCAAGAACAGAGGCAGCAGTGGAGTGGAACCAGACAGAGCCTAGAAGACAAGCTGTGTGTGCTGCAGAGGGCAGAGCTGGAAAAGTGACCCAAGCCCCTGAGACGATTCCAGAAGATTGGGAGTGAGTTCCAGACATTGGACACTGAGTTGTTTACACTATTGGAGAGTGGTGTTGCTTTTTTTCATATTGTGACTGTGCCCTGGCTCTTTCCTCTTGAATGAGGATGTGTTTAATTTATTTTTATTTTACAGGAGACCACCATTGAGAGACTGAATTTTTAAAGAGATTTTAGACTTTAAAAGAGACTTTGAGTTTCAAAAAAAAATGACAGAATTTTTAAGTGTTTGAATTTATAAAGACTATGGTACATTTTGGGTTTGTGAAATGTTTATATTGTGATATTGGTGCTAATGTGTCATCTTGGGGTGAACAAAAAAGGAAAGTTTGTGACTTGACAGTGATATGTGTCACACTAACAAGGGGCCCGTGTACTGGATAGTTTTATGTCAACTTGACACAAAGTAAAATCATTTGAGAGGAAGGAACCACAATTGAAAAAAAAATGCCTCCATAAAATCAGGAAGACTGTAGGGAATTTTTTAATTAATTATTGATGGGAGATGGCCCAGCCCATTGTACATGGAGCCATCCCTGGGCTGGTGATCCTGGCATCTATAAGAAAGTCAAGTCAAGCGCTGGTGGCACATGCCTTTAACCCCAGCACTTGGAAGGCAGAAGCAGACAGATCTCTGTGAGTTTGAGGCCAGCCTGGTCTACAAGCATACATGCGGGCAGAAAACTATATACCTAATAAGTTAATATTTTTAAGAATAAAAAAAACGGACTGAGCAAGCCATGATGAACAAGCCAGTAAGCAGCACTCCTTCGTGGCCTCTGCATGGGCTGCCACCTCCAGATTCCTACCCTGCTTGAGTTCCCTATCCTGAATTTCTTTAATGATGAACAGTGCTATGGAGGTGTAAGCCAAATAAACTCTTTGCTCCACGAGTTGCTTTGGTCATTGTGTTTTACCACAGCAATAGAAACTCTAACTAGGACACTAACCTTCCAAGCAGCCCTGCCACTGAGCCTGGGGATTCAGAAGTATCCCCACCTCAGGTCTTGTTGTAGGGTGTCAGGTAATGTTGCCACAATTTTGGAAGTAACTGGAATGATGGCCCTTGGGAGAAAGCATCTTCTTTCAACGTCATACAATAATTTATCCTCAACTGTTTGTCATTTTAAAGGGAAATATCACTAACTAGGAACTGCTAACTTTCTTTCTTTCAAGAGGAGACAGACCCAAAGTCTTATGTGGCAATTTGAATGAGAATGACCACCATAGGTTCCTGTATTTGAATATTTGGTCCCTAGCTATTGGAACTCTTTGGGGAAGGATAAGGAGGTATGTCCTTGTTGGAGCAGATGTGTCCCTGGGGAGAAATTTGAGTATTCAAAGACCACTCCAGTCCAGTCTTGATCTTGTGCTCTCTTCCCCTGCCCCCTCTCTCTGTCTGTCTCTCTGTCTCTCATCTCTCTCCTCTCTCTCTGTTTCTCTCCTCTCTCTATCTCTGTATCTCTCTGCCTCCTCTCTCCTCTCTGCTTTCTCTGTCTCTCTCTGTCTCTCTTCTCTCTCTGTCTCTCTTCTCTCTGTGTCTCTCTTCTCTCTCTGTCTCTCTTCTCTCTCTGTCTCTCTCTCTCCCTCCCTTCCTTTCTCCCTCACTCCTCCCTCCCTCCCTCCTACGTATAGAGAAGGTGCACGCTCCCAGCGACTGCTCCAGCGCCCCGACTACTTTCATGTTCTCCACCATGATAATCCTGGACCAACCCTGTGACACTGTAAGCAAACCCCCAATTAAATGTTGTCTTTTATAAGTCGCCTTGGTCATGACATCTCCTCGTAGCAATAGAAAAGTTAACTAAAATACCACGGGTAGAATTCCACATGAAAATGCAACATCAATGTATAAAGCAATTAGAAAGGAAAAGAGAAAAGGGTTTTTCAGTTCTCTATGTACCTTGTTGGAAAGCAGGAATCTATAGCTTTCAGGTCCCACAATCAGTTGACTGTCACAATTCAATCTATAGATTTTACTCTCACTTATAGCAAGATCTCTTGTCAGACTGTCTTTGGACCACCAATCCACAAATAATGACCAGGATACTTGTTATTAATTATGAAAGCTTGGCCTTAGCTTAGGCTTTTTCACCAACTAACTCTTAAACCTTAAATTAACCCAATTTTTAAATCTATATTCTGCTACATTATCTCTTCCTAGTATGACACATACCTGACCTTTCTGAGAAAAGCACTCCCACCTTTATAGCCGAGATGGAACACTGCCTCCTTCATCTTGTTGGGAGGATTGAACATGGAAATACATCTAAGGCCCTTAGCATGATGTCTTACATGTTTAATGTGGGCTCTTATATCACAGTCAGACAAGAACAATGATTCTATACTGAAAGACAGGGTCTGAAGAGATGCTGCACACCAATCATTGAGCATGGTCATTGGTCCAGTCCTGATGGGGTTGTTCACCTGAAGAACTTTCTCTATTAACAGATAATTGTAAATGAAAGTTTCTGTCTTGCCTGGTTCCACAGTCATTCAGTCCCAAAGAAACACACAGAGGCTTATATTAATTATAAACTTTTTGGCCAACTAGATCAGGTATATTACTAACTAGCTCTTACAACTTAAATTAATCCATAATTCTTATCTATGTTTAGCCACATGACTTGATACCTTTTCTCAGTAAGACATTCTCATCTTGCTTCCTCTGCATTTGACTGGTGACTGCTTCTTTGCTTTTCCTCTTCCCAGAATTCTCTTAGTCTAGTCACCCCATCTATACTTCCTGGTTGGCTATTGACCAATCATCATTTTATTAAACTAATACAAGTGACAAATCTTTACAGTGTACAAGAGCATTATCCCACAACAGGTAATAGATCATCTGTACATACTCAGGACCAGACTGTCTTTTACTGTCTGTATGGAGCCCCCAAAACATTCATTGCATCCCTGCATAAAGAAGGTGAAGCACTTCCTTGTTGGCCTCATGCCAACTAACTTTAGATTTTTATTAGTCAAACTTCTGCTCTTAAGAGGGATGACGAGCAGGAATTGCTGGTAGGATTGTGTGCTGGGTCCTAATTAACCATGAGTATAGACTCATGAGGCCTAGATACCCTCTCTGCTAGATACCCGCAGTGCCCTAGGAAATCTGCCCAGGTACATCACAGTAAGACTAGCAGTAACAACAGACCTTTTCTCCTCAGATTTTTAGCAGGCTGCCGGATCTGTTTGTTCTTCCTGACAGCTCTTTTGAAGGTGATTTTATTCCCAGCAAGAGATTTATGACTACAACAGAACTGAGCAAATGTGAGTGAGAAATCCCTGGAACAAAGTGTCACCCAAGAGGTGGCTCACAGCCAACCAGAAAACCAGGTAGAGACATCCATTCTTCTCTCCAGCTCCCTGTGACCGTGGCAGAGTGGACTGGGCCTTCCAGTTATCTCTCACCTCTCTCTTCTCTGCACCTCTTCCCCATCACCCCAGGGCTCTCACACCCAGTTCCCTGCACCCTTCCTTCTTCCCTTCTAATGACCCCAAAGACTTCTCTCCCTCCCCGTCGTTCTCTCTCTCTTTCCCTCTTTTATCTCCCCAATCACTCACTCTCCTCCCACCTTATAAAGTTAGTGAGCTAAATGCTCTCTCTTTCTCTCTATCCCTCCCCCCCCCACACTCATCCATAGTGTCAGTGAGCTAAAGGGGCTGTTGTGGCCGAGGACCCCATCTCAAGCAGAAAAATCTCCTTTCCCACAACTTGGCACTATCAAATCAGAGAACAAAGGCAGGAAGCCCCCCTTTCATTTTATTCACCGGGAAGGACTCTGCCCATTCCTTATCCACTGTCTGACTTCTCACCAAAGGAACATTTGCAAGATGAAAGATTTATATTCTGTGAAATATTTCACTTGTCATCACTGGGGACTCCAGGTTCCCCGGCTGTACCGTGGGTTCCCGGAAGGCTTCTTGTGCTGCCTCCCTCACAGGCAAAGCCACACTGCTCCCAAGTGGCTTCTGTGGAGAAGCAGAAAGCCAACTGTGGCTGCAGCCAAGCATTCCAGACCTGGGACAGCAGTTACCCTGGGGAGCTCAGCTCTCCCAACCCTAGGAAGACCCTATGTCTTGGCGAAAGTTCAGCATTTTTAAAGGTACAGAGTTTAAGACCTTCAGGGCTGTCAGCAAAAGAAAGTCCGGATTCAACCTGGACATCAGTAGAGTGAGGTCAGGAGACCCTTTTGTCCTTAAAAAAAGCAGACTAAAGAAAGCAAACATAATTGCAGGCAAAAAGCACACATTGGTACCTATTACTCTGGATTGTTTGCACCTGAAAAGGCAACTCTCTACTCCTCATGAATCTTCTCAGTCATTTGGGAAAGTAAGGCCATCATTATAAGCAAAAGCATTTTGCTGGTCTCATCCTTTTGCCAACAATGAAAAACATCACCTTCCTTTATAATGAATGACCTTGTGACACCACTGTCACTGAAGGGGACTGATCGCTTTTCCTGGCACTAGAATTGGTGCTGTCACAGTTTGGAGTGACTCTAAAATTAGAGAAGTAAAGGGCAGGGTGGGTAGGACAACAACATAGGCGATTCACCCCAGAAAGACCCTCAGACCACACTCCTGCCTTCCCCTCCCCACACCCAAAGCTCAGGCTGTGCTCCAGGTAAATTAAATTCCAAGCTCGGTGATGGGTGCCGGAACCCATACCTTCTGAAGTTCTGCAGGTATCTGAGCACTGTAGTCTGATGCTAAATTCTTAATTCTAGCTCTACCTAAGACTCACCGGGAAAGCCAGGAAGCACGGACCCATCCTAGGCTCCACCTAGGCCACCCAGATTAGAACATGGGACAACAGTGTCCCATGCTTTGTTAAAGAGATTCCAAAGAGCTGAAGGTTAAGAATAAACTCACGTTTTGGTTTGATGACTTCATTTTTTGCAAGAGTATGTTCACAGACATACCAAAAAATAAAATAATAAAATAGAGAGAGAGAGAGAATAAAGAGTCAGTGGCTGGAGAGATCACTCCCCTGTTTAAGGCTGACTCATAACCAAGAGAATAGTTACTCTGGGCATGATTGCACACACCTTCAACCCTAGCAGTTGGGAGGCAGAGGTAGGTAGATGTCTGTGAGTCCAGACTAGCCAGGGCTACATAATAAGACCCTGTCTCAAAATAATAATAATAATAATAATAATAAATTTAATTTTAAAAGAAATAGGGAGCTTTTTAAATACACATTTGGACATGAAGTCTCCCAAATGCTACCTTCCAATAACAACCAGCCTATCACTCTGGAGCATGTATAAACAAAGAGAATGGGACCCAAGGCCTCCATGGTCTTCCTAACCGTGGCCCAGCAGATCTGGAGCTACCAGGCAGTACCTAACAGTACACATTCCCTCACTAGAGGAGGCAGGAGACTGCCTCTCTCTTCATCACAAGACGCTCTTTTAACATTTCATTTTGCGAGTGCCTAAATTGGAAACATTTTCCTTATTAAACTAGATTTATGAAGTAACAATTACCTCATTTGCCCATTTTTTAAAAATTAATCAAAGATTTATTTAAGTCCCAATCAGAGGTGCTGACCAGTTAAAAACTACCCAGGGCTGGCGTCAAATTGCAAGAATGCCATGCCATCCCCCGGCAAAGGAAAGCCATGCTGGTCAGACCCACACAATTCATCTTAAATAGACAGACTCTTTTAAAAGCAAATTTGAAATACTAAACTGCGGGAAACAAATCACTACCACTGAAAGCTTGGGGACCGCTGAGGAGGAAGGAGGCAAGACGAGGAACAAGACCCCAGGGCAGCAGGTTGAAAGGGGAAGGGGTAGAGAATACGCGCAGGGTTCTACCACAATGCCACACGTCAGGGATTTTACTCTGACAATAATTGCCCGGGAATCCTTGTGCAAATGAAACCATCACAGTTGGACCCCATTTTCCCATTTGTAAGCAGAGAGGGGTTAAGATGAAGCAGGTCTCCTCGAGCTAAGCTGTGTGGATATTTGAGGCAGATTATTGCATGTGGGCCTGCCCTGTACTTAGCAGGACATTTGATGACACGCCTGGTCTCTCCCCACTATCTACTAGGCTCAGGCCTCCTTGCTATGACAATCACAAGAGTCCCTAGACAGCCAAATGTCGGCGCCACTGTCCCAGGGGCGTTCATTTTTGAAAATCCACAACTTAATGTGGAAGAAGCTGAGGGGTGGCTTGGGGGATTCAGGAACACACAGAAGAAGCCAAAGAGGATCCTGAACATGCAGAGCTGCCCATATGGAAGAGGTTGCCTGCTAAGCTGGAGCGGTCATCACCAGAGGAGCTTGTCTGTCAGAGTCAAGCTGAAATGCCTGACCCATTAAACCAGAACTCCGGGGGCTGCAAAGGTTCCACAGCTAACTCCAGTGTCACAGTTCAAAGGTCACCACAGGCAAGCCTAGTGGAAGACAGAAAGGACTGTCTGTCCCTCCCTCACAGTCTGATAACACTAGATTTCACTCAATGCACACAGTCAGACACCCCAGCTGTACAAAGCTCGGGAGCACAAGGTGTCCTCCAACACACCCCAAAGTGATTTTAACATACTCAATTTTAGACTCCAACCCTCTTGAGAGGACATACCAACTGTGTAATTTCTGCCTTCCTCTAAGAAGGGAACTTGGCTTTATTAATAGCAAATCATAAGCCTTCAACACACACACACACACACACACACACACATGCACAAATCCCAAGGGCAATTTCAAATTTTTCCTGTCATGAAATTCATATGTACTTCCAGACGAACAGAGAGCTTGGACACCTCGACCAAGCTGCAAAGTCAGTGTTTAGAGGAGGCTCCGTCATCCTGCTCAGAATCCTCTCCACAGTCCTGAACCTGAGACCGTGCCAGCTCTGGTCTCCAAACCATGACCATTGGATAGTATCCTGCCAAGAGATTAATTTATCCCATTTCTCGATTAGATGACAATCACACCCGAAGAAAACATGTTCCTGCTGGAGGAATGGCAACACACCCTCTGGACTCATTTCTGAGTGAGAGCAGTCTCTGGAGAAGGCTTGGAAGACGCTTAGACACCCAAGCAACGTGGCAGAGCCTCCACCAGGCTGACTTTACACAGTTATGAGCAGAGCAAGGAATACCTGGAATCCCGGGAATTCTGTGCCTACCAACTCAGACTCTTTGCACAGTGCTCGCTCACACTTATCTAAGAATAAGGTTGTGACACAAAAGTGTAAATCTTTCTTGATTTTTTTGTTTTATTTTGGTCTTCCATTTTGAATAAACATCAGAAATAATCAAACATTGAGCGTGCACGCTGCACCAGTTCTGGCCAAACATTTTAGATAAATCGTTCCATTCAGTCATCGCAAGAATTGAATTCAGTTGTCGCTGCTTTTATACCCGGTTTACTGATGATGAAACCGAGACTAACAGAAGTTGCCCGACTGTCCTCACCCCAGGGATGAGAACTCACAGCCGCGCTGACTAACGGCAAGAGCCTAAGTTCCTGCCCTGGATAAAACATGGCCTCATGCACCGTCTGCCCATTTGTCAGATCAGGAAGCTTCCCCACGGAGAATTGCAGAGTTCTCTGGAAGCTTGTACGGCTTGCTCCTAGAAACAGTACGAAGGACAATGTGAGACACCTTACACAGAATCGCCATTAAATACAGGTTCCTGGGCCCCATGTCGCTCCCATCACATCAGAAGTTGGGGTAGAAAAGTAGCCAGGGCAGGAATCTGTATTGCGAGCACTCTCTTGGGTGGTTTGGACTGTTTGGGCTTGAGAACTGCTCCCTAGAATCAGTAGAGTTCAGCATCCACAAAGCACAGCCTGGTGCAAAGCTCTAAGAAAGAAATCTCTCTCCAGAATCGCAGAACAGATGAACTGCAAAACTCAGTCGGCAAAGGAAGAAATTTTTCAGTAAGGCAGCTCCCTATTCAAAAATCCCTGAATGTATTTTGGCATTTTTGATTTTAGACCTAAACCCACTCACCAGAATATATCACAGTTTGCACTGAGAATCTGCCTCCCTCTGGAGACCAGAAATCTGTTTTATTAATACCACTTAAGCTGTTATTCAAAGCTCTGAGCAGTTAGAACATATGCAGACACCTCTCTTTCTCGCTCTCTCTCTCTCTCTCTCTCTCTCTCACACACACACACACACACACACACACACACATCCTTACACAAATTTGAGTAAACACTGTGTAACCAGAAAATGAAATTGCTCTCAAATAACCATTATGACTTTCCTTATATGCTCACATTACAATAAAATTCAGAGTGAGGCTATCAGTGGAGAAGGAAATCACCAAGCAGGCGTTCCTCAGCTCGATGTAAGCCCTTAAGGGATGGGGTAGCATCCTACTCCTGTCTGTCTCTGTAGTAGCTCCAAGCACATAGTAGGCAATTAATCCAGTCTTGCACTAATGAAGAAGAAAGGATGCTGTGTGCAGGAATTGGTGAGCAGATCAATTCCCCCAAGGAGAAGACGCTCACCCCCTACACAGCTGTGGACATGGCTGTTCTTCAAAGACAAAAGAAAAAGAGGGCTCATCTCTAACTGCCTGGCTTCTCCCAGTAACACTTCTCAAATCCTGAAGCTGTGCCTCTTTGCATCAAAAGACAGTCGCCTAACTTCTCCTGCATACACATAAAACCCAGAATGAGCCTCTAAATGAAAGCCAGAATAAAAATACAAAGGAAAGAAAGGAACAAGAGGATAGACTGGTTTTGGGGGGGAGAGGGACAATAACAGCATACAGCCCACCAGGGCATGGCAAAATATCAAATTTTCATTTAGAGCTGTCTTTATGGTTAGAGTTTTGCTTCTCTGCTATGTATGAATTTCATATTCTTCCTTACAATAAAACACATTCATTCTCCCGCCTTGGTCCCTCTGCTCTCCACGTAGCGTGAATAGTCACACAGTCTCTATTAGCTACAAATGCATGTGCACATGTACACACACAGGCCCATGTGTGCATGTGCGTGCGCACACACACACACTCACACACACATACATACACATACAAGTCTACACCACACCAAAGGTCGGCTTATTGTTCCCTAGGAATGCATCAGAGTAGGAAATTTCCAAACCAATGCAAATAAATACTAAGGCTGATTCTTCCTCAAGAGCGTCAGGATGTTTCTGGCCACTGGGACTAGCTCTAAGTTGGTGTGTTTAGAGCATCACACTCAGACCTCTACAAACCATAACCACTCCAGCCTCGGGGATACCCAAGGACCATCTGCATCTAAACCCCTCACTGTACAGACGAGGAAATCAAGTTCAAATTGAATGTGCAACTTCCTGTTAACTAGCAGAAGATGAGTCATCACCAAGTACCCAATCCAATCTCTACCCACTGAGCCACAGCGAGACCAGTGTCTTGTACTTACCACAGTGGTTCTCAACCTTCCCGATGCCGTGACCCTTTAATACAGTTCCCCACCTTGTGGTAACACCCAACCATAACACTTTTCATCTCTACTTCATGACTAATTTTACTGCTGTTATGAATCATCGTGTAAATATCTGTGTTTTCCGATGGTCTTAGACCAGCCCTGTGAAAGAGTCATTTGATCCCCAAGGAGGTCACAACCCACAGGTTGAGAACCACTGACTTAGTAGGTTCCTGGCAGCTCTACAGAAAATCCATTCGGTTCTCTCAGTCATGAGAGCAGGATCTAAATCCAATTATACTAAATAATTATCAGTCGTTGTTGCAGTTCCTAAGGAATGCTGGATGCCAACAAACCAATAGGATTGGACTTGACATTGGTCTAAAACTACCTTTTGTTTGATCTCTTCTTTAAAGCAACAGTGGCTAAAGAGAATAAAATTTCAGGCTCAGGCGTCTACACACTAGCTGTTCCCATTGGCGCCAATCCTTCACTCTGCAGCTTCTCCAGCGTCAGCGTCATGGGGATTTGACAAATCCACACATTGATTTAATGTGCCAGCGTGTGGCTTGAGATTCTGCATTTCCAACAAGCCCAGGTAACCCCGGTGCTGCTGGCGACAGGTCACGGTTCCGGTAGCAAGATTAGCAGACCATCCCTCCCAACCACTGCTGTTTGAATGAGTTCACCCTCAGAAGTCTCTGACACTTGGTCTTCCTGGAGGAAGTATGTCACTGGGGGTGGCCTTTGAGGAAGGAAGTATGTCACTGGGGTGATCTTTGAGTTGAGGTTCCACCATTCTGAGCTAGCTCGGTTTACCTCCTGATTGTAGTCTGAGATGGGAGCGCTCAGCTGTTCCTGCTGCCATGCCTTCTTTCCGTCAGGGACTCTAAGCCTCTGCAACTATAAGCCCAATCAAATGCTTCTTTTATAAGTTGTCTTCATCTTGTTGTTTTATCACAGAAATAGAAAAGGGACTAAGACATTGACCAAAATAGCACCATCATTTGAAGCCAGGTGACCAAAGATGGAAGCAAAGCCCAGCCATGGGTCCGTAAACGCAGTCCTCATAACAAAAGCGGTAGAACAGTCCTGGGTAAAAAGATTTAGTCCCTGACCAACTAAAGAGTGTCCTTTGTGATGTAAGTCTATCCTATCCACCACTGTGGGTCATGTGACAGAAGTCTGCACAGGAGTTCCAGAAGCTTTCCTAGAGAAGTAAGTGGCAGAGGAGAGTCTACATCTCTGTATTAATGCTGAAGATTGCAGACTAAGTGAAACCAGAACACCCTCGCTTACAAACAGCTTCTGTGCCAAGTATGGGGACACAGAAAGATCACTAATGTGCACCGCAGAGAACCCAGGCTGAGGCTAACCCTACCCCTGCTTCGCTAAACAAACCAAATCATGTCTAACAACTTTGCTTCAAAAATAGCGTGTGGGCCAGAAGGACATTCGCTTCAGAAAATCAAATGGGCAACTTAATTTCAACCTCTCTGATTAAGTCGATACTAGCTCGTCTGTGAACACGCTTCCAAGATTTCCCCAAGGGAACTGGGTGGTAACACGGAGAGCATGACCATTTATTTGGCTTAAGGAACATATTAATTTATCTGGTTTATAGAATTTAAACATCTGACGAATGACAGTGGGGCTGATTTTATTCATCAGCTAATTGCTTTGCCACCTGGAGCTGAAGCTTTATATATGCAGCTTATAAAAGATCTGAAAAGGGTCTCAATTATTCTTTAATTTGTTCCTTGAATATAAAGTAGGAAAAGCTGGCTTAATCAAACATTGTCTCAATTCTCCTGGGATATGTCTGGTTACCTTATAACAAGGTACGCTTTCATTTAATCATACGATATGATAATTCCCCACTTTCGAGCCAAGTATCCTCTTAGTTACAATCAATTTTCCACTGAAAAAATAAACATTGTCTCTTTACTGAAATCCCGGTAGAGAAAAATAGCCCTTTTTTAATGAAACTTGCTGCCCATACAACCACACTAGGAATTTCTGTGTAAGAATCTATTAAACCTCCTAATTTAACATTGCTGGTAAATTGCAGAATAAAGCAAGTTCCGTGAGCAATTCTCAGTGCACATACCATTCTTGGCACATGAGGAAGAAAACGGATAATGAACGCATGTGTGCAGATACACAGCACACACGCATACACGCGCGCGCACACACACAAACACACAGCACTGCTGGGATCTATTAAGCCTCACTTAATAAATGTTTTAATCAACTTGGATTCTGTAATTTATCTGAGGGAGGAAAAAAAGGAGAAACTAGCAGTCATGCAATTTCTTTAATCGCACCAAGTGAATCCAAAATGCCGGCATGTTCTAGTGGGCTGCATGAGTCCCAAAACGTAAAAGAAGTACCTAGTAAGCAAGAGAGATGCTCCTGAGCTGCAACCTTGCATCAAGCTGTAAGTTAGACCCTAAAGACACTCTATAATGACCCAGGGGTTGAAGGGGGAAGTCACATGGTTGGCCCCTATCTTACCAATTGTCTCTTAAGTAGTCCGGGAAAAGACGACACAGTTGCCGAAATGGGTAGGTCAAGGGAAACTGAGGCCAAGGATTGCACAGGCTTCTGGGAGAAGACAAGGTCATCAGTTAGCATCCCATCTGAAAATAAAACAGAGTTTCTGGGACCTCTGGCCACTGAAGACAGAAATACAAGCAGGGAAAACTCAAGCCAAAGGGGGTCTTTAGTCAACTAAAAGAGACCAGAATACAGACAGAGGATTTGATGAGCAGTAATGCCAAACACCAAGAGCCTGGGTTAGAGGTGGAGGTTCAGAGCAAAATCTACCCTGTTTAATCATCTTCTAATGTCCCTAGAACCAGGCCTCCTTAGAAGTCCTGTGTTGGTGAACAGTAAAGGCTAGTCAAACGAAACCCCGAATGCCCAAACCGGAAGAGATCCTAAGTATGTGAAAATAACACGAGTCCCCAGACATCTGGATGCAGTATGGCTTGGGATATGAGAGCTAGGGCTTCAGAATTGGATCCTAACCCTGTGGTTCGCTAGCTCTATTTCTCTGAGAAGTTTGGTGCCTACAAAAAAGGAAATAGCTGTTGTACCATAGGGTTGTGAGGGGCTTGAATGAGATAAGCCATAGAAAGAGGTGACAATGGCGTACATTTCCATCAGCTCCCTCCCCGACCACATACTGCCCCAAATTCCCTATTCAATCCGTGCCAAATGTGGGTTCTTTGCCAGCTAAGGCAGGTCATGATATTGCCCAAGAAAGCATAGAGAGTGTGATCAGTTCAAACATCTGGAAAAAAGCCAAACATCTGCCTTAAAGACGGAGGCTCCTTCTGCCACAAGTACACTCTGTTCTCCTTCAGAAGTCCCTTCTAGAACCAGCCTCGCTGCCCCTCTCTGGTATTGTCGAATCCGACCAACGTCCTATCCCATGAATGAAACAACTGCAAGCTGGGGGCGGGGAAGACCAACGAACCAAACCGGAATGGCTTCCACTGGCTTACAGGTAAGGCCGCTAGCTGCTTCTCCCCTTTCAGGCTGAGCTTCCCAGATATGAATTGCTAGACAGCTGTTGGTTGCTTATAGATACATCCACTCCGACCACCACCACAAGCAGCTTCATTGGAAGGAAAGCCATGCCATATCTGGTAAATCCATAACCAAACCCAAATCCTTCCTCCCCAGCAGTGAGCACGAGGAGAAATGGGTGGGGCTGCACTTGAAGCTCTCTGAAGACAAAAGACTTCGCACGGCTTTAACTGAGCTGCCCTTCCTTCCCCAGTACACCCCTGTGTGCTCCTTTACTTACCTCTTCCACATATTAATCCATAACCATGTCCCATATTTCCTCTTTCCCTTAATAGCTTTCAGTCATTGCATGTCAGCAAATGTGTCTCCATTAAAGAGGAAGGAAACAGGGATTGGAGGACAGAAGCAGGGAGACGAGCAGAAAGATCATTCTGATGCATTCTTGTCTAGTTCTCCTTCACCAGGCTGGATGCGTAGCTCACTGGGAGAGTGCTTGCCTAGCACGTGAGAGGCCCGAGTTCAATCTTCAGCACGTCACCTCCCCCAAAGGAAAATATTTTCATCTGTCTACAAGTACTATTTAAGATCAGCTCGCCAGCTGGGCGGTGGTGGCGCACGCCTTTAATCCCAGCACTCAGGAGGCAGAGGCAGGCGGATCTCTGTGAGTTTGAGGCCAGCCTGGTCTACAAGAGCTAGTTCCAGGACAGGCTCCATAGCTACAGAGGAACCCTCTCTTGAAAAAACAACAAAAAAAAAAAAAATCAGCTTGCCAAGTGGTGGCCAGGAGGGTGCTAAACTGTGTCTAAAGGTTTATGTAGAGTCTGAAGAAAGGGTACTCCTGCAACACAGGTGCTCCCTCGCCTTTCAGAATCAACTTTTTCCTATGTGGAAGCAAGACAAATACTTGGAACAATTCCTCAGTGATTCAAAGATGGACACGGTTATGGGGCAACTCCAGCAGGATCCTGGAGGTACTGTTTAAGGTATCAGGCACAGGATAGAAGGCTTGAGAATCTATAATGGTAATCCAAGGCCCAGTCTATACTTTGAGTGGATCTCAGCCGTCTGAGAATGGGGGACAGTAGGCTTGGAGCAAATGTTGGTATCAAAAGCTAAATTTGGGCAATAAGCCAAGTCTGGGGCAGCAGGCACATGAGAACACCCTTAGGTACCACAAGCTAATGAGCTCATATTTTCTCTCTCTGTTCTTCCCTAGGCGCTCATCGACACAATCAACAGCTGAGGGATTTGATTATTTCATAAACTCAGGTAGCATGCTAGATTTTCTCTCTTTCACTTATTGGAATATGGCTTGGTTATTATTAACTGTTTGGCAGGGGGCTTCCCCCCAACTCCTGGCATAAGCCCCCTCCCTTGGAAGTTGCCCTAGTCCAAACTTTACCTCCAAGAAAACCCACCAAATGGTGACCCCTCCCTAGGGAGGGTCAAGACCACTCCCATGGACAATTTAAACTGCCCCCCCCAGAGAATGAACAGGTGGTATTTCCCCCCCACATTTTGCATGGTCTTCCCTTCTCTCTCTTCCCCTCTCCATGTTTTCCATGGGCCAGCCGAGAGTATTGTCATCTATTGAACATGGGCATCTTTTAATTCAGTCTGATTTGGTCTGATTGGGACTATTTGTGTCAGCAGAGAGGTTTGTTGGCCAGAAGAAAATACTTAACATTAACTTTATTTTATTATTTATGTATATGGGTGTCTTGCCTGCATGTATGTTTATGTTTCCACATGTATGCCTGATGTCGGTGGAAGCCAGAAGAGAGCGTCAGCTCCCCCGGGACTGGAATTACAAATGGTTATTGAGCCACCATGTGCATGCCGGGAACTGAACTCTGGTCCTCTGGAAGAGCAACAGGTGTTCCTAACCACACAGCCAACTCTCCAGGCCTAGTTTGGCAATTTAAAGAAAGCCAAAATAACAAAGGCTTAGCCAAGATAGATTTGTCACTTAGAGGAAGCCTAAACTTTGGAGATGGGGCCCTGCTACACAAAGTTGTCAAAGGCTGCATCCTGTACCCTTGCACTGTCATCACTGAGATGGTCCCTTTCTGCGCGTGGACATGCTCGCCATCATAAGCATTCTTCAAGGACATGACGGCTTATACACACCTTTCAAGCAAAAGTCTGTCATATATGGCCTTATCTAGCAGTAAGAAAGTTTCAGGACTATGGTCACTATTATGAAAGAAGCTTTGGATTTCTAAAAAGAATAGACATTGGACCAGCTAGCAAACCAAGTCACACACCAATGACCCCACCTCAGGACTACCAGCATCCACAGCTAGATGAACAAGATGGAGTTTGTCCACAAAGTGGGATAGTAAATGCAATTAAATATTCAAAGATGTGTGTGAAATGGGACGCTAAATAAAAGAAGCCAATGATAAAGGACCATATGTTAAATTATTCCATTTACGAATATTAGTCATGATAGGCAAATCTATAGAAATGAAAAGATAATGCATGATTGCCTGAGGTTGGAGGAACAGAGGGAGAGGAGGAATGGTGGCCAAAAGACTTCCTTCTGAAGAGATAAAAGCACCCTAACGTCAGCTATGACTGCGACTACACAATTATAAATAAAGTGGATTCTACACTATAAATAAGCAAATTATATCTCAATAAATCCGTTTTAAAAAGAAACAGTCCCTTAAGCATTTTCATCCTCATTCCCAGTCCTAAATATTTCCTATTTAGATCTAATTTTAGCAGTGTGTGATGGATAAACGTGCATCTATTTGATCTTCTAAGTCTAGGTCTATTGAATTCCCTGTAGGTCTGCAACCCTTCTGTATCTACTTCCTACAGAGCCAGAATGAAATGTTAAAGATGTCAATTCTATTTCAAAATGTTTGCTTCAAGAGATGGACCAAGACACAGGTAAATAGACAATGTACAATATTCTTTCTTATCTTCAGTTACTAAGAGTTCTTATAACCTGTAATGTCTAGAGTACTGAGTTTGCTTTATTAAAATTAAAAAGTAAAGACTGGGGAAATGACTCAATAGTTAAGAGCAATGGCTGCTCTTCTAGAGGACCCAGGTTCAAGTCCTAGCACCCACATGATGACTCACAACCATCTGTCACTCAGGCAACACAATGCCTTTGTCTGGCTTTCACAGGCACCAGGTATCAAGTATTTTCTTGACAACAAACCTCTCCACCGACACAAATAATCCCAATCAAACCAAATCAGACCAAATTAAAAGATACCCAGGTTTAATTGGTTGCCTGTGTTCTCGGGTGGTCCTAGGAAAACATGGGAGGGGGGAGCTGAAACAACCACCGGAGAGGAAAAGGGAAGACCACGTGTTTATTCTCTGGGGGCAGTTTAAATAGCCTGTGGGAGTGGTCTTGACCCTCCCTGGGGAGGGGTCACCATTTGGCAGTGGAATTTGGACTGAGGTAACACCCAGGGGAGGGAGCTTGGAATGGAGTTTTCTGCTCAGCATTCCAAAAATGCATGCCAGGGGGGATGGTATCCTGATTAAATATTCCAGGCTCTTTGTGTAAAGGGGTGTCAAGGAGATGAAGTGATGCTTTTGACCAAATACCGTACACAATACACATACACATATGCAGGCAAAGCCATACACAAAATCAAATCAAATTTAAATTAAAAATAAATTAATTAAATTAAAAAGCAAATGTCTAGGATACCTAAATAACCAGCCAGCAAAGGAAACAGAGAATGACTCTGCCCATACTCATACTGGGTAGCACCCACTCTCTGGTGGCTAGCCATTTCTGAACACCGCGTTTATGCAACATCATCTGATTTTCCTATGTTTGCAAATGCAGCTGCTACCCAGGCTTTTTGAGCTGGGCATCTGCTTAGCAGGAAATTACATCATCACGGACCATGAAATCATGTTGAGATACCTCTCTGAGAACCCCCGGTCCCAGCAGAAAAGGTGGTCTCAGTAAAGAGACCCTAACAAGGAAGACAGAGCAAAGCACTCTGGCTCCAGCTTGTGCCTCCTCCCTCCCTCCCGCCTCATTCACCTTTCCCCTGGCTGCTCCTCACCAAACAGAAGTTCCCTAGAAAAACAATAGAGTTCTTTTCTTTAAAATACAAAAGAACATTAGGAGCACACATGCTATCTGTTAACAATGGATAATTGAGGGTGATGGGAATACCCTTGGTTATGATTATTTTTGCAGTCCAGGCTTTATCTTCACAGCTCTCTACAGTGACCTCTCTGGGCCTCCACTCAGTGACTCCCCTGCCACACGTCTGTCCTCAGGAGCTTTCCTTAGCCTCAGAGGAAGCTTCCACAATCCCTTTCAAGTGTCTTCCTTGACAAAGCCAGACCCACAAGGCCAAAGCTGCTGCATTCTGCTTGCTGGGGCTGGACTGTGGCCCCCTCCTTGACTTGCATTTGTATAAGCCTTCCCTTGTTGTTTAGGCCTTTTTCTCAGAGCTTGCAGGATTCGCTGAGTGGGTCTTTCCCTGAGGTAGGCCACCACTCTTTTCCTCCTCAAACTACATTTTCTATTTCTCTTTCCCTTGCTTGCTCCTTCTCACTATAGCTCTACAGAAGAGTGAGCACCAGTAACCACATGACAGTCAATAGCAGGCTGCCTTAAAGTCTCCTCTGCCGATGACATTAGTCCAAAACTCCTTAATGTAGACTCAGGCAGATTCTTAGAACAAGGGCAGAAATGCAACCACATTCGTTGCCGAGATGTCCCAAGGATGGCCTGTAGGTCACTTGCTAATATTCTTCCCCTCTGAAACCCCTTGAGCTGGGCCTGCATAGTCCAAATCACCCACAGCACTACTGTCTTTCATGCTCCTACTAGAATGGCCTAGTAAGGCCCCTTAAAGTATTTGACCACTTTTCTAGTCCAAAGTCTCAGAGTCTTCCATATCACTCCAGACAAAAGCACGGTAGTCTTGCCTCAGCAAAACCTGTGTTTTGTCTCTGGTAACAAATTCCATCTTGACATTATTATTTTATGACAAAACACCATGACCAAAGCAAGATGGAGAGGAAAAGGTTTATTTAGCTTACTCTTTCACATTACTGAAGGAACTCAGGATGGGGAACTCAGTCAAGGCAGGAACCTGGAGGCAGAAGCTGATGCGGAGGCCGTGGAGGGTGCTGTTTACTGGCTTGTTTATAGTTTTGAAGGGTTAGTCTGTGATCATCAGGGTGAGAATCAGACAGGCATGGCACTGGAGCAATAGCTGAGAACTTTACATCCTGATCCCCAGGCAACAACAGAGAGAGACTGCTCCTGGTGTGGGCTTTGTAAATCTCAAACCCCACTCCCACTGACACACGTCCTCCAACGAGGCCACACCCATATTTCTTCCCAAACAGATTCACTCCTTGGTGATGAAGGAGTGAATTTATGAGTCTATAGGGGGCGGGGGGCATACATATAGTGTGTATGTATATTATGTATTTGTTGCTTTTTTGTTTGTTTTTGTTTTTGACACAGGAACTCACTATGCATCCCTAGCTGGTCTAGAACTTGCTATGTAGACCAGGATGGCCTCAAACTCACAGCAACCTACCTGCCTCTGCTTCCCATGTGCTGAGTTTAAAGATGTATGTCACCACCCCTGAAAGTTTATATATTGTTTTGAAACTCCCTGTGAATCTAAAATTTTTTCAAAATGAAAATATTCTGCTAATCCTCATATGTTTGAGGTGGGAAAGTGGCGTTATGATTCTCGGTGGAGATTGAGCTTGGATGACAGGTGGGAAAGAGAAAATTGAAAAAGGAGAGACCAGAAAGATGGCTCAGCAGGAGCTAAGAAAAGGCTCAGCACTTAAGAACACTTGCTGCTGTTACAGAGGACCTGGTCTGGTTCCCAGCCATCCACATCTGGCCGCTCACAATTATCTATAAATCCAGTTCCGGGGGATCCAGCACTTTCTTCTGGTCCCCGGGGATGTCTGCTTACATGAGATACACGTGTAAAACAGGCACACGAGTGTGCACACAAATACAACCTTCTAAAAATGCTTCTGGTGGCTCTGCAGAGGCCTATGCACAACCCTGATGGCCTGAGCTTGACCTATGATCCCATCCCATAAGGAGAAAGCCAACTCCTGAAAGTTGTGCTGTGTCTTCCATGCAGACATCATGGCATGTTCGAGCCTGCACATACACATCAACTAGTAATAATAATAAATAAACAAGATGAAGTAAATTCAAAAACACAAAAGAAAACATATGCACAGCCAGGTCTTAGAGAGGATCGCCTAGTATCCCCAAAATCAACATCTTACATAATTGTGCTACAGAGCAATGTCAAAGACAAAAAATGGAAGTAATTAAACATAATTAAGTTATCAGGAGGCTGAGGCAGGAGGAACCTGAGTTTGAGGCTAGCATGGACTGTATACAAAATCCCAGGCCAGCCTGGGGTACATATCCAGATCCTGACTCAAAAAAAAAGGGGGGAAAAAAAGAGCATGAAGACAGGAAATGTAACTCAGGGTAACCCAGCACTTGCCCAGCAGGCACAAAGTCCTGGGATCGAATCCACCACCACAAATAGCTTTAGAAGTCCTGCAGATTTCTATAGTCACACACATGAACCTGAGTGTGATTATGCCTAAGTGTGTAGTTCTATACAATAGCCTCACATAGCAGCTTCCTGCCATCACTGTGACAGTGTAAATATAAACTAGGTCATTGCCACAAGGTCCCTTATGCTCCTCCTTTATGGCCATGCCCCTGCCTCCTTCATCATGTTGAATCCTTAGCTGCAGGCAACTTCTCCATCGCTAAGCTCTTTCATGAGTGCTCTACAAATGGAGTCATGCAGTAGAGACAGACTGGAAGCTACTTTTACGCCCCCCCCCCCCTTTTTATTAAACTTAGCACACTTTCCCTGAGGTTCCTACAGGTGGCCTGTCTATAGTTTATCCCTTTGTACTGCTGAGTAGCATCTCGCGATATGATGTACTATACCTTAGCCATTCAGTCTCGGAAGGAGAAGCATGTGGTTTTACAGTTTGAGGCTATTAATAAAGGGGCTGTGAACATCCTGTGGAAAGCCTCAGTGAACACAAATTTTTATGGCTCTGCAACAAACACCCCAGAGTGGACATGGCGGGTTATGTGGAGGGTTATGTTTAGCTTTTAGAGACAGATGTGCTGTTTTCCAAAGTTCTTGTGTCCCCGTTGTCAGTGTCTGAGTGATTCAGTCTCTCCACAATCTTGCCTTTGTATTTATGGTGGGGTTTGACTTTTTTTTTATTTGTATTTATTTACTTGTTTTATGCCTACGTGTGTCTGTGTAGCACTTGGCTACCCGGTGCTCAGAGACGTCAGAAGAGAGTGTCACATGCCCTGAAACTAGAGGAACAGATGGCTGTTAGCCACTGTGTGGATGCTGGGAGTTGAACCCAGGTCCTCTGCAAGAGCAGTCAGAGCTCTTAACTGCTGAACCATGTCTCCAAACTTACTGCTGGTTTCCGTGTTCTCCATCTGGGAGCTATGCCTCGCTGTGGCTTTAATTTGCCTCTCCCTGAGGTCTAGTGTTGATGAACATCTTGTTGGTGCTTGTTCGCAATAAACCTCTTCAAAAAGACATTGACATCTTTTTCTCATTTGCTCTTTGGATTATTCTATTTTTAATATTGAGTTTTGCCAGTCCTTTCCATCTTCTCTCTGCACCTTTTTCAGGTGCTTTGCAAGGCCTTCCTCCCAGTCTGGAACTTGCCTTTCACAAAGCAAAAAGGTTGCAATGTTAATGAGATTCAATTTAATATTTCTCCTTTTATGACTTATGCTTTCTGTATCAAGTCTAGGGACCCTTTGCCTCATCTGGGGTCACAAAGATCAAATATTTCCTAGAAATTTTTATAGTCTCATGTTTCATATTAAAGTCCCTGAATCAGCCCTGCATATCTGGAATAAATCCTTCTTGGTTCTACTCTGTTGTTCTTTGTGTACACTGTTGGGTTTGATTAGCAAAATTTTATTGAATATTTTTGCATGCCAAGTTCATGAGAAATCTTGGTCTATATTTTCCTTTTTAAGTGTTATCTTTGGTTTATGAATCAAGGAAATACCTCATAAAATGAGTTAGAAAGTGTGTCTTTGTTATGGTTTTCATACAAAAGGCCCCCACAGGCTCACGTGTCAAAGGCCTGATCTTTACAGGGTGGCACTTTGGAGAAGTGATGATATCATAAGGGGGTTAACTATGGATGGAGCTGCCCACTGATGGATGTGGAGCTGAATGGGCCCACAAGGGAAGTGGTCAGTAGAATTATGTATTTAAAGAATTTGTCTTGTTCAGGTGCTGTTTCTCTCTCT
Organism: Arvicola amphibius; assembly: GCF_903992535.2. Lineage (NCBI taxonomy): Eukaryota > Metazoa > Chordata > Mammalia > Rodentia > Cricetidae > Arvicola > Arvicola amphibius. Next base: position 82,111,326 of record NC_052047.1, read on the forward strand.
CTCTCTCTCTCTCTCTCTCTCTCTCTCTCTCTCTCACACACACACACACACACACACACACAAGCATACATGCATGCATTCACAAACATATGCACATACACAAGCACACATGCTTGCAGACACACATGCATGCACATACACAAACAAAACACATGCGTGTGTACACAGATGCATTCACAAACACATGTACATACACATGCACACGCTTGCACACACACATGCATGCACATGCACCACGAATACACACACTTTAAGTCCTTATACTACTGATATCCTGCCTCTCCTCATTGGACTGACACCTCTAAAGCCATGAACCAAGATAAATCTTCTCTTCTTTGTTTTTTTAAGTTATTTCTCTCAAACATCTGTCTCAGTGGTATGATGGCAAATATGCTCCGTTTCATCTTTCTGCAACACATTAAATAAAATTGGTATTAACTCTTTGAATGACTGATAAAAATTTCCCAGTAAAACTAACCTAGGACTAGATGTTTCTTTCTCAAGAGATATTTGGTGACAAGTTCAGTTTTCTTTCTTAAATTTTTGAAACAGGAACTTGCTATGTAGTCCCAGGCTAGCTTAGAAACTCTATGTAGACCCAGCTTGCCTCAAACTTGTAGCAATCTTTCTTCCTTTGTTTCCCAAATGGTGAGAATATAGGTGTGTTTGATTTTTAATAGTTAAAGGATTAGTGAAAATCTTTATCCATGTAAATCTGTAGTAGTGGCAGTGTACATGTGTGTGAGGTGGCAGGGAGTGGCTTGGTCACCACCACACACATGTGAAAGGCAGTGGCCAACTTTGTTTCCCTGTCCCCCACCTCCCAAGGGTCCCAGGAGTTGAACTCAGGTCCCCAGGCTTAGGCAGAAAGTATCTGTGTCCACTTCGCCACCTCGCCAGCCCTATCCTTTATTCTTGGTTTTGTGGGAAGCCCTGTGGATGTCTATGGTCATCAGCAGCAGCAGAACTCTGGGTTTTGGTTTATTCTGAGTATTGGTACAGGGTTGTGGAAGAATTGGTCCTTTTCTTCTAAGGCTCTAATTTTCAAACATAAATTTCTCCAAAATTTTCTGATCTTGTTCTTTTTAAGTAGTATATGTTAATTGTGCAAATAACAGGCTTATTATAACATTTTCATTCATATCTAATGGTTTTTATTCTTTTGGCGACATTTACTGCCCCCCCATTACTTTTTTTGCCTCCTTTGCTCCTCTATTGATCTCCTCTGCCCTCTTACTCTATCTTTCTGTTTCTTTCCTTCTTTATTTTCCTTCCTCCTTTTTGTTGACACAGAGTCTCACTATGTCGCCTCAGCCTCCAGAGTCCTGGGATTCTGAGCGTTCGCTACAGCATCAACTTTGCTGTTCTCTTAATAACTTCCAGGTCCGCCACGGCAACCCCTGTTTTACTCTCAATACAGGTCACTTGAGTGTTTTCTTTTTTTCCCTTTTTTATTTCTATGTTTAGTTATGTGTCTGAGTTTGTGTCTGTGAGTGTGTGTGTGTGTGTGTGTGTGTGTGTGTGTGTGTGTGCACGTGAGTTGCAGGCACCCAAAGATGCTGGAAGCCCTGTAGCTATGGTTGTCAGCAGCTATGACCTGGCCAAGGTTAGTGCGAGGACCAGAACTCACAACCTCTGCAAGAACAGTGTGTGTGCCGGGCGGTGGTGGCACATGCCTTTAATCCCAGCACTCGGGAGGCAGAGGCAGGCGAATCTCTGTGAGTTCGAGACCAGCCTGGTCTACAAGAGCTAGTTCCAGGACAGGCTCTAGAAACTACAGGGAAACCCTGTCTCGAAAAAACCAAAAAAAGAAAAAAAAAGAACAGTGTGTGCTCTCAACTGCTGGGCCATCCCTCCAGTCCCTGTTTTCTCCTTTTTTTGTCTTATTAATCACAATTACCAAGTTCATTGATTTCTTTTAAATAACTAGTGTTTTCTTTCATTTGTTTTCTGTATTGTTTTCCTGTTTTTGATTTTATTGACTTTTGTGCTTCAACATTTCCTTGCTTTCTTTGTTTTGGTTTTATTTTGTTTTGCCTTTTCTAAGTTCTTGGGGAGAGAATTTACATTAGTGATTTGATATATTTTCTATTATTAATGTAAGCATTTGGAGATGAATGTTCCTGTCAGCACTGTATCTAAAAATGTTGATGTAGGTTTGTGTGGTTTGGTATTGTTTTCATTTTATCCAGTGGTATTTTTATTTCCTTTCATATACCTCTTTGACCCATATATTATTTATAACTATGTTGCTTAATTTCCAAGTGTTCATACAATTTTTGTCTTATTGTATTTTATTTCTAGTTTTACTCTGCTATGTCCAAGAACATAGTCAGTATAATTCCAAACCTTTTAAATTTTCTTGTTTGTTTTGTGAACAGGATATAGTCTATTTAGGTGATGCTCCACAGAACAACAGAATAGATATTCTTTCATTGTTGGGTGAGAGTTCCTACAAATGTCAACTTGATACTATTGTTTAGAGGGCTTTCTCAGGCCATCCAAATCCTTGAAGAGCAAGATGTTAGGGAGGGGGGGTCCAGTTATTCAATATCCTCTCTTCATCTTACTATCCCAGTTCCACGCTCTATCTAAGGATCTTCCCCTCTGGAACCTAATCCTTCAATGATTCAAAGTCACTCCCTTGAGGATTATTGACATTTTAAGTAAGCCCAGTGCCCCCCCCCCATCAAATGTGGTAAAGTCCAGGTCTGGGACCTGATGAAGGCAAATGACAGAAGAGATGCCCAGCATAGCAAAGTCGGCCCAGCAGTCAGTCAGTAAATGAGTCAATCAGGCAAAGTCAAAACTCATTCCAACTAGAAGACTGGGAAGTCCCGATAGGTCTATGAAGTAGCCAAAAGTCAGTGTCTTAACTAACAGCTGAAACTAGGAACTAACCAAGAAGCTCAAGGTTGGGATCCAGGAGCTCATAAGGGCATGCAAGAGCCCAGTGTGGTTTCCTCTAAGCCTTTTTGCCTGGGTCAAAGGTCAAGGGGCTCCTTCCTGGACAATCTGAAACACAGTCTCATAAACTGTGGGTCATAAACTCAAAAGGGGTCACACAATCGAATACTGTGTGGAAGTTATGAGAATTGGGAAAATATTGTGAGCACTGCCTGACCAAAAGTTAATTCAAACTCTCACGCCTCTGAGCCTGTGTTGTGTCACACAGCTTCACCACGGCCTTGGTTCACGCTCTGCCCACTCTTCACTATGATGACAGTCAACACAGCTTGGACCACCTTGACTCGTCTCCGAGACAGGGCAGACGATGTTTTCTGCTTTTATAGACATACAATAGTTTAACTGTAGAAAACAGTGACTTCAGTATTCTCATATCATTGTTCCTCAACATGTATCAAATTAGTACATCTTTAGATTGTATTGTTAGAATATTTCATTTCTTTTGAATGCTGTTTGAGTCGCTGAGATTCATTTTTAAAATCTACTAAATTAATTTTGACTTGGGCTTGAAACAGACTTGAAATTTCTCTTAAAATTGTCTTCAAGTGCATCTGCCATTTTGTGATATCTGTATATACAGCTTTGCACCCTCAGTACCAGCAACTACAAAAATTAGCCATCATCTCTAAGAAACACTAAAGATACTTGCATCCTGACATGCCAAATATTGAGCCAAGATTTAATTTTTATGTAAAAATAAGCAAACAGTCCATTTCCTAAGTATGTATATCAACTATCACCCTTAATAAATGGCAACATTGTATTTATAACAGGGAATTATTTTTAAATACATTTCTTTATGATTTGTGATCAGTAAATATTGATCATTTAAACCTATTTTATATTTCTTTCTACCAAGATTCATGTTAAACATTCTCAGGCAAAAATGGCCCCAAGTGGAAAAAGTTTATGGATTCCTTTTCTAAAGGTAACCTTCTAGCAAACCTGGCTGCCACTGGGACTGGAGAGATGGCTCATTGGTGAAGAGTACTGGTTGCTCTTACAGAAGACCCAGGTTCAATTCCCAGCATCTCCATGGAAGGTGAAAGCATCTATAATTCCAATTCTAAGGGTTCTTACACCCTCTTCTGTCCTATATATATTATATGTGCATGGTGCACATACACACAAGCATGAAACACTAATACTCATAAAATAAAAGAAAAATAATTTATAAAAGAAATTGGCTGCTACAGCAACAATGTACATCATCATCAACAAGATGAGAAGGAAGATATTCAGAAATACATCCCCTGGATGCTCTCAACTTATTCTGCGCAAATATCACCTTATTGGACCCACACATCTCTTTGGTCCGATGGAAATTATCACTGAAGAAGCAATAAGAAGGGAATTTCAAGGGATGTTGTCAGAAGAGCAACCTTAGGAAATAGAGAGAAGCCTACACCAATAAATAACAGGTAGACTGTGTAACCACCGGCTCTTGTTCCTGAAACTCTGAGAGACAGGAAACTGGCATTCTGATGTATCTCACTGTGTTGAACTCATTCTTCCATCACTCAACTTTTGACTGACTCTAAAACGATGCTGATACTCTTCTTAACCACATTTTCCAACTGCCAGCGACTCTTGACCTTTGACATCGGAACTCCAACCGCCATGACAGGTGATTCTGTGCAAGATGCGGGCCTTTCCTAAAAGTCTGAAAGTTTATCCTCAAACACACATAAACCATGTGACTGCTCTGGAAGCGTCCCAGAAGTCATGCAACATGCCTGGAAGTTCAGGCCTCTAGGGCACAGCAGTTCTCTCTTCCTTATAACCACCTGGAGGCGGACCCTTCTGTGCCTTCACCCCCTGCCACCCACTGATCTGTCTCAGGTGAAGAGCACATCTTGGGGCCCTGCAGTCTCAGAATTCCCCACAAGACTTGTGGACACGTAACCATGGAAGAAGGCCCAGGCCACCTTCTCCATCCTTCTTACTCCCCCGTTGCTCTATCCAGAAGATGAAACAGACGCTTCAATAAATCAGAAGGGACCACTGATTTATTGGCCCACATATCTTAACTGAGACACACAGTCTACACTGGAATGGAGTGGAATGAGGGTATCTACAAAAAGCAGCCACTGCGCGGGAAACAAAAGCCTAAGGACACGGAATTGGATGGCTGTCTCGTCAAACCAAGACCCTATGTAGCGATACTGTGCAGCTCCGATTCAGTATGGGGGCCCCCCCCACAATAAAGCCGTGGCTGTAATTACTATAATGACCTCCCACTGCTAGTGTGTCTTTAATTAAGTCTTTATCAGTAGGCATTTGCCACTTAAACCTAACTCGACGTAACTACAGCAGCATATCATCCACATCTTCACAAAGAATTATGGAATCATATTTCTGTCACGAAGATGAAAGGGGATATTTAGTTCAAGTGTCATTTGCAGACAGGCTGCATAAAGGAAAATCAAGCTGTCCTTTATTGGCTCTTCCTGACAAGTGAGGCTTGGCTGAGAGATGCCAAGGGGGTTTGTGTATGTGTGTTTTGGTTTCACCCCACTTCTTACCACAACCCACTTCCTTTCTACATAAACCGTGGGGGAAAGAAAGACACCAAATTAATAACACACTTGATTACCGCCAATTTCTTGAGGTGGAAAGGGGCTGAGACTCTCCAGGGAAGCTCAGAGACACCGAGCAAGATGTTTCAAGGGGCACTAGCGTGACTGACCAGACCAGGACTGCAGCCTCCTTGCCCCACAGCCGGGCTTGCTTCCCTCATCTTCTCCCGCAAGATACACCCACAGTCCCCTCGGCCTGAAGAGACCACATTCCAAGGTCAGGTTTCCAGTCATAATTACTTCCTTACGTTAGCGTTAAAGCAAGCACTCAGTTTTGGCAGCGCTTAGCCACACAGGCCAGACAAACCCTGTCAGGGAAAGGCCGCCAGTTCCAAGCCTTTCAGGGTGTTAACAGGGAGCTGCTTCTGCTGTGTTCCCCTTGTTGAGAGAAACCTGAGTATTCACCCTGGCCCTCGCTTCTAGGAGGTAACTGGATCTGTTTGGGTTCCACTGAAAGACCCCACCCATCCCCGTGGTCAACAAGTCTGGCCAACACTGGCCTCTCCCGAGAGGCCAGGCCAAGGCTCTGTCGTTCTTGTATGCACATCAAAAGCCTTTTGGTTTAAGAAGCTGTTCCACCAAATGTGGACATCCTTCCTAATCCGAGGGAAGGCATTACATTCTAGGGTCTCTGCAAGGGCGGGCGCGCGTCGGGGGGGCGGGGGCAGAATTGTGGTTGGAACTTTCCCGGGAACACCCCAAAGGAGAAGCCCAGGCCTCCTGGTGGCTGTGTGGTTCTGCTTTGCCCCTCAGACCTGGGTCTGCGCAGATGCCCCAGACTCTACCGTTGGTTCCAGAGTTTCGGGCTCCTGCTGGGGAAGCCTGGCGCTGCCACCAATTTCCACCTCTCTTCCGTGTCATCTTTGGCCCTCTCCTTTCGGTTCTAATTTCATTTTGAACAGCGTAAAGGCTGACCACAGAAGAACTGAAAATGAGAACGAAATAGAGACCTGGGAGAAAGCGTGCTTCCCGAGGAGGACCTGGGGGGAAATACTATTCAATTTTCTCCCACATATTTGCACCCAGCCAGGGAGTGTTTCAGGTTTTCCCACCTTGCCAAGGACACCCGCTGAGAAGGTGCCTGACCTCGCAGGTGGGGCAGCTGCTGCTGGGTGGCTTATGAGTCCCGCCACTGCTGTTCACATGGCCAAGCCTGGGAAGAGTTGCGCGTTTGGAGGAGAAATCCCAAATTGTCCTCCACTCCGAATTTTGCTACAACTGTTTCCATCACTCGAAATGAAGCCGTCTGAATTTCTGATGGAGAAGTGAGACCCGGAGCTGGAGGCAGTCCTTGCATGCTGGCCACTGCTGGATCTTCCTCCTGCAGGCTTCATTCGTAAAAGGGCCGAGTAGTAGAAGGGCGGTGAATCCTGCACGAACCGTATTACCGCAGTGCTGGACTCCGCTCCCTTCGACCTCGCCTTGTCTCAGCATCCTTTCCCTAGGGTTCTGCACACAGCCAGGAATCCTCTAGACTCGGCCAGAGGGAAAGTGGGCTCTGAGCTCGATGGTCTGTACTTCTCAGGATGGAGGTTCTCTACTTGACAGGAGCTCTCGGGCAGCGCTGCCCAGAATCCCAGCCTCCTCCATTGAGTCTGCTGCTCTCTGTGGTAAGGAAGAGGACCTCAGGCTGTCTCAGCAGATACACTCAGTTGAGACATTTTCATTTGACAAAGGACCTCGGCAAGCGATGATTGTCAAAAGCCAGCATCCACTAGTTTGCCTCAGCATACAAATAAATACTTGACTTTCCTGGGGCCAAATCCATCTCCTAGTGAGTCCCTAGGTTCTTTACCATACCCACATGTTAGATTGTTTCTCTGGGTGATGCCAAGCTCTCCCTGGAGCAGAAAGGAAACAAAATTAAGTTGTCATATACCTAGAAAGCATATTTCTTAGGAAGAATCACTCTTAGGAATTATTTCTAATCAAAACTGAGGTAATGCCCATCTCCAAAAACCCAGAGCTAAATCCAAAACCCTTCAGAAATATTTGTTGACTACAGATGAATGACGCCTGGATAAACCATTTTCTCTCCCTCGAGAGAGCCCTCATTCCCTTCCCTCTTTCCTTGTTTTCTTTGTCCTCAAGCAAAGATGTTGGCGGCTCCTAAGAAGCCACATGTTATTTTCTACATGGAAGGGAATGGGAGAAACACAGAGAGAGGTAATACGCACTGACATGAAAAGCTACGGACAGGAAAAGCATGATTCCACTAACGGTAAGATGGGTTGAGAAGCCTGTGCATAGACTCTTCTGCATCCTGGTGCCAGGATCCCAGACCCAGGCAGATGCCATTGGCATGGGGTATGATCTAGCAGTTGAGATTGCTTTAAGTGCCCCAGGCTTTATAATAGTACAGCCAAGTTTGCAAGAAAGTGTCTGTTTCTAGTTGTCGTTGGCCAAGGTCTAGACACTGGTCAGAAAAGTGTAGCAAATTTGGCTCTGAGCCTTTTAGCACAGAGGTTTAAAGAAAGAAACACCATCCATTGCGTGATCCGCAGTGTCCACAGACGAAATCAAATCACTTGTTTTAGAAGTGCAGCCCCAGGCCCGTGAGAATTAGCTGGAGGTGAAGATGGGAAATGGAGCTTCTCAAACAGGGTATTCAGCCAGGGACTGCTGACCCACTATGAGACAGCTCTGCTTCGAAGGGCCTGCAGGCAAAAGCAGAGTCAGGCTGCAAGCTTTCTCTCTAACAGCAGTGAACAGCCCCGTCTAGGTGTGTTGCCTGTGAGGAGCCCGTCATGTTCACTGTCTCAGTTTATCCTTACAGCCCCTTGACGAGGTGGGCATGTCCCAGGGGTTAGCGAGTGAGGCTCCAAGGCGGGGGGGGGGGGTGTGAAGGGGGGCAGACCCCATGGCCTGAATGGAGGACACCTGGCATGAGATGGAGCTGGATTTCAGAGGGCACCAGCTGACCTAAGTCTTTGCTCTCAGTGGCCACGATGTACTAACAGTGAGCTCAATGTTGAGAGTCAGGTTTTCCTTCTTCTCAAGCTGTTCTAATGATAATAACATCATCCCAAGCACTGTTGAATTAGAGCAAACTCCTTCAGCAGTCTATAAGCAGCACACGGTTCCGACTGTATGGAAATGACAGATGCAGCTCTCCTTAGGCCCAGGAAAGGTACCCTGTGGGCATACATGCACACATCAAACATAAATACATAGGGCTTTCGTTGTGGGTTTTTCTTTTTTATATATATAATGCTAGGGATTAACCCAAGGGCTTTGTGCATTCCAGACAAGTGTTGATCCCTGGGTTACTTCTCTAACCCATCCTGGTCTTATTTTCTCATAGCAAGAGACTAGAACAATACAAAAGGGTGCTGGCTGAAAAAAAAAACCATATTATGCAGCGGCATAATACACAACTATAAAAAATGAAACGGTTTTTTTATGTCTCATATTACGAACTGGAAAAGGTAAGACAGACAGCAGATATTGTATCACGCCTCTGGGATAATGGAAGATGGGCGGTAACAGAGTATGTTCTGTGGGTCTACTTGGATAAAGCACACGTAGGGTAACATGAGTGTAGTGCCAGCCAGGAGAGTGGAGGAGGGCAAAGCGGATGGTGAGGGGGGCAGGTGGTTCTAAGCAATACAGTTTTTAGACTTTTGAACTCTTCAAGCAGCGAAGTATCACTTATTGGTAAAGGAAAATAAATAACTCAAAAGCTGACTTTGCGAGGTCATATGTCCCTCAGCTGGTAAGTGGCAAAGCTGGAATCTTTAACCTGCATCTCTCTCTCTCTCTCTCTCTCTCTCTCTCTCTCTCTCTCTCTCTCTCTCTCTCTCTCTCTCTCTCTCTCTGTCCCTGTCTCTCTCACACACACACTTCCTTTTCACCCATGAACCGAGGGATGTGCCTCGTCGTCCACAGTCCTGCCCCTCGTGGATCTCCCCTGTAGTGGCTCAGGATCTGGGGGATTCATGGCACCATTCAGGTTTCATCCGTTCAGTCTCCCTCGAAGAATCCGGCAGTAGCTGAGCAATCAACAAGAAGCTGCATGCAGGACTCAGAATGCTCTCCCGGGACGAGTTTCCATCACTGTCCTGTGTAAGCAGGATGAGTTGTGTGCTCTGAACCCTCCTGCTAACAAATAACTATCCTTGCCCACCACTCATCGTGCCTGTCAGCCCAGCTCGGGGCTGTACCTTGGCTTGAGTTAAGGCAAGGGCTGATGCTGCCAATACAGAGCCAGGATGCTGTTCTGCACAGACCAGAAATGGCAAACAAAACTTAGAACTTCACAGCCTATCTGTTCTGATTTGGAATACTGTGTCTTCCAAAACAACAACAACAATAAAATAAAATAAAAAAAAAACAAACTTTGAAGGAAACAAAAGAAGGTCATTTTCTACCCTTGACATCTTTTCTCGACTCTGGAATTATCTCAAAGCTGCCCAAGAGCTTTAGAAAATCACTTCCATGATTGAGGCAGAGAAGGCTGAGAGTTGTTGGCACTGCCAGGGAGCCTCTCCCGGAGCCTAGCCCTCTGTCTTAGAGGCCAGGCCTAAGCCCCACTGGCAACTCATCTTTCTTGGAGGGTAAATGGGCCAGCGCCCCGTGTTCTCTTATACTCAAATCAGCCACATTGGCTTCACTTCCCACCACCAAGAAAGCAAAGTGAGCCACTTGGGTTTTGTGGTTTTCCTAGCTGTGGATGGAGAAAGGAAATTCTTCTGTGTAAAACTGTTGTTATACAGAGGGCCTGCATTGGCAATAAATTGAGTTTTGAACTCAAATACATCTAGCCAAGGTCCGGTTGATGCAAAATTATGGAACAAGACTATTGCTGTCAGTGACCCTCATCTCCCTGTCTGTTCCCATGTCCCCTCGCCGGGTAATGCCTACGTTTGGGGGGGGGGGCGGTCTGTGGCACTAGGAAACAGTGGACATGAGAGTGAGAAGAGGAACATACCCCAAAACAGTGGGCACTAAAACAAATGCACTGCAAGTAAGGAGGGGGGACCCCGAGAGAGTCAAAGCTTCCTGGAGGAGGTGAGATTTGAACCAAAGCCTACAGGTTACCTAGATGCTAGCCGAGCACAGCTTGAAGTTCAAGGCTCTGCATTTCAAAACATCACTAGTTCAAGTAGCTTTAGACCATTTCTAGCACCAGACAAGACTGACTTCATGTAAATTGATTATTTTTATTGTTTACACTCAGCTTTGCCAACAAGCATGTTTGTGCTTAAGTTATCCGAGGTCAAGTGTTTCCAACTACTGGCAGACAAAATACCATTAGTCTTAGCAAGAAGTCATTTAATATAGATATGGATAATTTGCATGTATATGAATCTTGGTTTACTGATAGTAATTTAAGGTCAATCCTGTTATATGTATATGTATTTCTGATATTGAATAAGGTATTGTGATTGTTTAGTTCGTTTAAAAATGTAATGTATAATTAGGAAACATAAGTTGTTAATAGATAATCATCAATAATCAAGCTTGGAGTCATGTTAGTTAGATTTTCTAGATATATAGAGATATATTTCAGTTAGATAGGCATTCTTCATATCTTTCAAAGACTACAGAACATGGCATTTAATGTTTTAATAACTTAGGGCTTTTCATGACAATGAGACACGTCTGCTCCTGACAGCACCAATCTACTTCAAGAGGAAGATGGGCATTGAAGAGGCTCCTTATGGAGTTTGATAGCCATTTGGACAAGAAACTGCTCTGCCTGGACTGATGCATAAACTGGACACAGAGAACCCTCAGAGAGAGGACTGCTGAACTTGCCTAAAGGTGAGGTGATCTTTTGGAGTTCCTGATTCATGAAAGAGTCTACGAGACATTTTGCAGGACACAGCAGATAGTGACTGAACTGCCTTTGAAATTTCCTGTTTTATGGAAATGTCTCTGGATACTATGGGCCTGAAGGCCAAAGATGGATGCCCCAACTGTACAAAGGAACTTTGGGTGACTGTCCAGGCAGTGAGATGTCTCTGTGATTTCTAGAGTTTTGTAAGTTGCTTACTTCTCATTTACTTAGGTAATATTATATCCTTCTGAAGTCTTTGATGGAGTTGAAGAACAGATAGATAGTTATAATTGTTTTCCTTTGTTATGATAAAAGATAAAATAGATATAAATATAGTAACTGTAATTCTTACTTGATAACTGTTTTGTTATATGTAATTTTGCTATGTTAAAGTTAAAGCCTTCTTTTTCTCGTTTAAACAGAAAAAGGGGAAATGATGTGGGAGGGTCTTCTGTTTTGTGTTGATTTCATTGGTTAATAAAGAAACTGCCTTGGCCATTTGATAGGCGAGCCCTTAGGTGGGTGGAGTAGACAGAACAGAATGCTGGGAGGAAGAGGGAAGTGAGGCAATCGCCATGCCTCTCCTCTCTGGGTCAGACGCCATGGATCCAGCCCCCAGGTCAGACATGTTGAATCTTTCCCAGTAAGCCACCACCTTGTGGTGCTACACAGATTACTAAATATGAGTTAATTAAGATGTGAGAGTTAGCCAGTAAGAGGCTAAAGCTAATGGGCCAAGCAGTGTTTAAATGAATACAATTTGTGTGTTGTTATTTCAGGGCATAAGCTAGCCAGGCGGCCAGGAGCCAGGCAGTGGGAACATGGCCTGCTGCTCCTTCTATAGTCATTGCTTCTCTAAACCACCTTCTGCTGTGGGAAGTTAGCCACATCCCTTGACCCCTGCCCTAGTCGACCACACACTAAGGTGGAATATGCTTCAGGCAGACTCACTGAAACCCTAAGTCCCTATTAGACCAGGGCTATACAAAGGTCGTTCCATTGATGTTTGCTCTTTTTCTATAGTTGCAAAGCTCCTCCCACACTCGTCTCCATGCTGACCTCAAAAGCGACCATTGCCTGCAGTGGGACCAGAGGCCTTTGCAGGAGGCAGAGCTTGTTCTGCAAGCTCCCACAAGAGACTCTGGAGGCATCCCTGCGCCTTGTAGCTGTGTGCTCCCAGTAACCCCCAGCCAAGCACAGTGTGGGAAGCTGATATCGTAGGGCTGCCCTTTTCTGTTGGAGGCTTTCTCGCATTAGACCATGCCATTACCATGGCAACTTTGTGAAGCAGGTGCTGTCATTTGCCACCTCTGCAAAACTGAGCAGTGAGTAATACGTTCACTGGCACAATAAGCATCTAGGAAGTACCAGATTCATGACCAGAAAGCCTAACCTTTGAGCTCATTCCCTCCTGTGTCGGATGGAGAGTGGAGTCTTCAGGGCTTCACCAAGCGACAAATCTCTACCTCATAACTTTATTATTTGAAGGATGCTAGACAAGTCACACACGCCTCTTCCAGGCTTTACTGTCCTCACCTGGAAAGTGGTCCCAGTCTCAGAAGCTATCTTAGAGGCAGTAAAGGACTCTGCCCATCATCATGTGGAGCCAAGTGGCATTTCACAGATGTTTCTGTCATTCCGTATTTGCAAGCCTGTCTCTGCCCACACCATCCTAAGACTGGTCTTGCTCCTTTCTCCTTGGGTGCCCATCCAGAGCCCCTCCCTTGTAACAGGCTTTCAGGAGATGTTTGCTCACTGACTGTGTTTGACAACAATAGCTACTCTCAGCTATTTCAAATGATCAAGTAAGGGCTGCCTCTATCTGGATGCAAAACAGCCTCTTTTGCTGAATTCTATTCCTTGATGTTCAGAAACAAGTTACCAAGTACTTCAAGAGTTTGTTCTCAGAGTCTCCAATTAGCTACATAATTCTTTTCTTCCCTATAGGAAATGAGTGAAGGTCGCCTCCCTTTGTCTCCAAGGGTTCCTCGGTTGGGGCTCTGGTTCCCACCTAAGGGAGGTCTCTCATTTCCATGAGTGAAGCATCAAAATCTACACAATAAAGCATACCCAGGTAGGAAAGGGTAGGTTTTCTCTCTGTAAGAAAACTGGTAGCTCCTTGGAAGGCCAGGGACCCATTCGTATCTCACCTTCCCTCAGAGAAGACCAGAAGAAAGTTAGCAATAAAGAAAATGAGACATATTGCCATTGATCCCTGGCAATTTGTCACTCAGCAGTTCACTTGCTCTTAGAAATAACTAATATTGGGGCTGGAGAGATGGCTTAGTGGTTAAGAGCACCACCTGCTCTTCCAAAGGTCCTGAGTTCAATTCCCAGCAACCACATGGTGGCTCACAACCATCTGTAATGAGATCTGATGCCCTCTCCTGGCCTGCAGGAGAGATAGCACTGAGAATATTGTATACGAAAAAAGAAAGAAAGAAAGAAAGAAAGAAAGAAAGAAAGAAAGAAAGAAAGAAAGAAAAGGAATAACTAATATTGCCCCTCCACAGCCTATACACCTCCTCCTTCCAGCTGAAAGCACAGTCTCCACGCCTTGCCCTCCAACATTGTTCTTGTTGCTGGGCCCACTCTGAGCCTCCACCAAGGTCACACCAACAGAGTGGCTTCTTCTCTCCAAATTCTAGAGGGCTAAGTCCAGGTGTTGAGAGGGCCCTGCTCCGTCCGGGGGCTCTGGAGGAGGATCATTTTACAGCATCTGATATTTGCCAGTGTCCTTGTCATTCCTTAGCTTGTGGGTGGTGCCACTGTCATCTCTCCCTCTGCTCCACATGGCCTGATCCCATCTTTGGGTACCAATCATCCTCTTCTCCCTGGGTCATCAGCATGTGGGAGTTAGGGCTTGCCGTAATCTAGTATGACCACATCTCACCTGGTTATGTCCTTCCAGACCCAATGTCTTGTTCTCAGGCTTGATGTAGACCCAGAATTGTGCGGGACACTATGTCACCCCGTACAAGAAGAGCTTGGGATGAGTGGAGGGATTCGCATGCTGACTTTGGGATATGACTTGACAGTTTTCAGGTTCCTTCCCCCAGTTAAAAAGAGATGGGTTATGATGCCAATATTCCACAATTAGAGAGACATTCCTGTAGCTTTTGATGCCTTTACTGCCTAGCAGAATAAAAACAAAAGCTTTACGATTCCAGCCTCTATCTGTAGGAACGACAAGCACGAATCCCCGCAGCCGAGGCCACCAGTCCCTCTTAGAGCCAAACATCTAGCAGGACCCAGGTTGGACTGGGGTGTAACTGGAGGTTTGCTACTTTAAGGAAGCAGGTATCGAGGACAACATGAGTAAGATGCGTGTAGATGTTGCTTCAGCACCCAAAGTAAGCAGGGAAGCCAGAGTCAGAAAGCAAGCCCTGAGGGGACAGAGAGTGGAGGACCTGTCCACGCTGCATCACACACCCCGAGCCCCTGCCCTGTGCCGGCCGGGAGCCTGCTTGGTGCTTGCATACGGGGTTTATTCATCCCCTCACACACAGGAAAACTAAAGGACCGGGGAGTCGGGTGGCTTGGGAAAGGCTGAGAAACAGCCAGTGTTGGCCAAGGCCAGGCTCCAGAACCGGCGTTCCTGCCCGTCTTCTGCCGTGTCACAGAGGAAAGCAGGCCATAGAATCCTAGGTTTCTAGCCATGGTTCTGCTAAGAGCTGGTCCAGCCCGGAGCTCTCTAGCTGTACATTTGGGTTTGCTTTTCTAACTTCTCGTTGGAAATTGGCAGCAGTTTTCTATTGCATTTCCAGTGTGCCTCCGTGTGTATATTGGAGAGATGGAGAAAGAGAAAATATGGGTCAATATAAGCAGACTCTTAAAGGCTTATACTTTATCATTGTAATAATCATAATATATTTTACTTTACAGCCACTCATAACTGAAGCCTCTGGGCATGCTAACAAAAATAGCTAAAAGAAAAAAAAAGAAATTATATTAAACAAAGGAAATATGACTATAAAACCCCAATAGCCAGGGAACTAAATGAACAACATAAAACCTCCAAACAGCAAAACTACAATGAAACCAAGAAGGGGGAGAAACCTTTCACAAGCTTTACCCTGAAGAATTCCACGCAGCTAGATCGCATCTGTTTAAAGCACTATAATTTATCGATGTGACATCAAACTAAGAACCATCCATTGTAAACCTTTCCAGAAGAAACGCTCAGAAAACTAACCAGGTGGTCGGGGGTGGCGGTGTGGAGTGTCTGCGGCACGTAGCTAGGGCAACAGCGGCTTTAAATTTTTATGTTCAAATACATCCATGTGAAGTTCCACATCTTGGCACTAAGATGTAAAGATTAGTTCGTTTCATGGATAAGGAAGATGGGGGGAGCCTCTTAACGATAGCTTTTTTCTGAGCTAGTTCACCCACTAAAAGTCACTGGTAGCTTCTCAAACCGCTGTTAAATACACTGCTTTTCAGAACAGACCCTTGTTAGAACTGGCCAATAGGAGTGCTTGGGGAGGAAAACCACCTTGTTATAGCCCGGTGTGAGAAATCCCAGTCTAAGGAAATGAGGGAGCTCAGGTTCAAAGCCAGTGCAGCTTCCTTTAAAAGGAAGAGGAAGCCTTTTGATTTCTAAGACAGTCCCAAAGCCCATCTTCCCCCCTTGAACACTGGAGCCATTTCAAAGCTAGCAGCTCCCCCTGGTACCCAGTACCACCATCATCTTTCCTCCCAGCTCCACGTCTGCAGGAGCAGTATATCCCCCCAAGCAGCTGCTACCCACATCCCGCCTGCATACTGACTAGGGGGAGCAGAAGCTGTTGGGGAACACTCTTTCAAAGATTCTTTGGGTTAGGACAGCCCAAGTGACTACAAAACCACTTTGTTGGCCAAATAAAACAAAGACCTCAAACGCAGAGACACATCCCTAGCCAGCATAAAATGTTTCAAATGCTGGCGTAAAATGTTTGCAAATCCGGAGGTACTTTCAGAGTCAGGATAGATCTGGCTCCTGGATTTAGGACACTTGTGAATGTGTCATGGAGCCTGATGTAGCTTCAAGAGCAAAAACTACCAAGAAGGGATGGCAGAGTAAAGAGGCAGAAGGAAGCCTCAAAGGGCAGCTGACTGTCTACGGGAGACACCTGTGCTAGAAATAGCCCAACCTCTGCTGTGGCTTGCGATCCAGTGGTTCCTAACTGGAAGACCTTAAACAAATCATTTAACCTCCCGACCCTCCTTTTTCTCCTCTCTGGAGCAAAGAGAAACTACTAAAACAACCCCCTCTGCTAGGCTATGAGTATTTACTGGGTTCCTCAGGCCTCCACCGAAGGATGCACCAGTTCCCGGATACAGGGTTCAGTTTAAGCAGTAAGATGCAAGATGACTCAAAAGAGATACCAACTATCTACATTTAGATTTTTAAAACCAAAACAATACCCAAACAGCACCAGACAGTCTTGACAGCCTCCAAAGAGGTCTGAAGGACAAGAAGGTGCCTCACTCAGAAGCAACATGCTTCTGGGTCCGGGCAACTTTGTTGCTTTAATAGTACAAAAGAATGTGTGTTTGTATATTGCTTATTCAGGAGAAAAGAAACGTATTTTATGTAGTCAGTAAAAGCTACTGTCAAGATGGAAAGCTGGCTCAGCAGCTAAGAACTCAAGTGCTACTCTTGCAGAAGACCTGGGTTCAGTTCTAAGAACCCACAACCAATTGTAATTCCACTTCCAAGGCATCTTCTGGCCTCCACTTGCTTCTGCACATACCTGGTGCAAATAATATGCTCAGGCACACACACACACACACACACACACACACATGCATAAAATAAAATCCATTTTTTGAAAAACTAGTGTCTAACTTGTTTCAGGAAATGATACCATTCTGTAGTGGGAGCTGCGGGCTGCGTTCCTGCCGCCCGGATCCCAGCCGCCTAACTAGCTTATGCCCCGAAATAATTACACGGAAACTGTATTCTTTTAAACACTGCTTGGCCCATTATCTCCATCCCCTTTCTGGCTCACTATCATATATTGCTTAACCCATTTCTAATAATCTATGTAGCACCATGAAGTGGTGTCTTACCGGGAAGATTCTAGCCTATGTCCATCTTGGGTCGGAGCTTCATTGCATCTGACTCATTTCCCTTCTTCCCAGCATTCTGTTCTCTCTACTCCACCCACCTATGTTCTAACCTATCAGGCCAAGCAGTTTTCTTTATTAATTAACCAATGAAATCAACAGATTGATAGAAGACCCTCCTCCATCTCCATTCTAGAAAAGTCTATGTCCCAAGTGACTAATACTACTACAAGTGATTGATACTATTACAATCAGACCTGGACAGCCCAGGGTTCTTATGAAAAATGGTGCAAGTCTAAGTTGCCTTACAAAGCTGGGTCTAAGACCCATTGGAAAATAACACACTGTACCATGCAGTCTAGGCTGTAACAAATGAAGTCCTGCCTGGTTGAAAGCCTAGATGGATTCCCTCTGCCCTGCTCATCAGCCAGGGACGATGTGGCCTTGCTACCCACCATGTACCTCACATGTGAGACATGTGCCCCATCAGCACCAACCACTTGCTAGGTTGCTGACAACCCTGACGGCATACACTCATACTCATGAAGACCCAGAGTGGCCTCTCTCACTTGAAACAACCTAAGTGTTGATCTAGAGAGTTTGGGACATGACTAAGACATCATCCTCATTCATTTTGGTTCTTTGTCTATACTGCTCAATTCAGGCAGAAAGAGCTACACTGGGTTGTCCTGAAGCGCCATGAAGATATTTTCTTCTTCTGTCCCTCAGGAGTATTGCTCTCACACGAAGAGAAGAAAACAAATAACCTGTGACACCATGAGACTGTCCCGTGACCAATGCGGACCTCTGAAATTGAGAGGGAGAATAAGACTTGGTGCAGAGTTTGTCTAAAAGTAGATGCCTGCATCTTCCACTGACCGTATCATTCAGCTTGGCCAATCAAAGCGATTCTACAGTTAGATGGTTGGGGGAGCCTTTAGAATTTACAAGGAAGTGACTGTGATGTCTTCATTCATGACAACTTGAAGAAATACATTTCCAACCCCACGAATCAAAGAGAAAGTGGTCCAGTGCTAACGTTTCATCATTAGCGAAGAGAACCCAGTGAGCTAACGTTGCATCCTTAGCGAAGAGAACCCAGTGAGGCCGATATTGTCTCTAGGCTCAGCCCGGTTCACACACATCAAGCCACGGAGATAGCCTCTGGTGATGCAGGATGGGTGTGGCACAGCTTAGCTTCCGGGTTTGACACACAGAGTTCATTTTAAAGGAAGAGCTAACAACAGAACAAATTAAATACCAGTTCATTGTGGAAGGTAGAGATTCACATCATGATCTTCCCCCATGTTTATGATATAACCAAATAAATGGAGTTAATTCCTATTCAATCTAGATCTCTTTTGTTTTGTTTTGCTTTGCTTTGTTCTGCTTGTTAAGTCTGAGTTCAGCTCATGAGGGATCCACAAAGGTGGATCAAAGTGGCATTCAGGTTCGGCATTTTATTTCCAGTGTGTGGACTGGATTCAGAGCTGTTTATAAGCTTCAGACTCCTGGAAGATTGCTGTTTTTTTTTAATTTACATACCTCTTAATCCCCTAATCTGGTCAGAAGTGCCCAGATTGTCAGGCCAACACGTGAGCAAACCTCAACGAAGCTGTGAGGGAAAGTCTCAAACAATAGACGCGCGACCACGGGAAGTGCTGCTCAGCTTTTGTTGAGTTTGAAATGTGCCAAGTTAGCGAGAGGGGGAGAGGTTTGTGATATTCGCGGGAACATATTGTCCCTGTTACAACCAGCCCACGTTCACCGGGGCTGCCAATTATTCCCCAGCCACCATTTTCTCCTTCAGATTGATCTCCTGCTCCAGGCTGTTTCACACCCGTGACTCTGAAGCTTCCCTTGTGGCATGTCGGCTAATTAAGAGCAAAATCCATCTCTTGATGAAATAATGCTGCCACTGAAAAGGAATTCTACAGTTTTTTTAATTCTTAATCAGGCTGGAAGGAGCGGTATTCTAACACTTGTATCAAAATAGGAAAAAGGTCTATAGCTGGCAATTAGCGATGATGAAAAGGACAGCGATTTAAAGCATGTTGCGGTGACATTTTTATCAAATTAAATGAGTATGCTAGGCCACCAGCTGCATATGCTTATTGTCATTTACTGTTTGGACGGAAACACATCAGCCACGGAGTATCAGGAGGTGCAGAATTTAATAAGTCATTTTGACACTGGTGTGAAACGAGCCGATCAGCATTCTGAGGAATGTGTTCACACTCCACGCAGACAGGCAGACATTCTAAGCATGCGAGGTGACACCAATCAACAGGAAGAAAGGATGAGAGCAGCTTAGGAACAGGCAGCGGCGGTGGCAGAGGCAGCCACAGGAGCCCTCCCCCCCCCCCCCAATGCCAACGCAGGAAAGACACACGACCACCCGACACACACTCTGTGTCTTGATGGAGCGCCGCGGAGCCTCTGAAGGGACAAGCGCTGCAGAAGCGTTTTTGAAGAGTATCCATTCGAGGCACTGCAGATTTCATTTATAATTTAAAAACCCAGGTTCCTCATAACAGTTACAGGAAGACAGGTGACCCATCTTCACATCTGGATGTGTTTTGCCGCTGCCTGTTTGAACACACCATCCAGTTCGAAAGAAATAACAAAAATCCTCCCCCTGCTAAGAAAAGCAAAACTCATTTCCCTATCTATCGAGCGAGTTTGCTGCCTACCTAGGGTAAGGCGGGCTAGCAATACTTAGTTTAAATTTATCGTGGGGTGCTATGCTGCTTTCAAAGGTCTTGCCTGAAATATGAGATTATAGCATGCCATTCGGACTCCCAGAAGCTATTTCCGTCCCAGGAGAGAGCTGATCCCAATGTCGTAACTGTGTACCTGACATCAGAGTTAAAATACGCAGGATAGTCGATTACCAATTACATCTTAAGACACACAGGTGTAATTGACAACCTAACAAAGGTGGTTAGGAATTAGCTTCTGGCTTCAGAAGCGGCTAATGCCATCTAGTGGAAAAGGTAAAATCGGCCACTTGAACACCAAAGGCAGTCTCCTCCTGGACACTGTGGCATTGTGCGGCAAGTCTAATCTCAAATGAAGCTCAAAGAGCATCGCCTCAGTGCCTCCATAAAACAAGAGCAGGTTCCAGAAAACAAGACTTGCCCAGCACCCCGGGCAATGTCTGCTCTGGAATGAAGGAGTCAGCAGCCTGCTGTGCCTACATGTTCACTCACAGCGTTCTTCCCTGTTATCAGCTGGACTTCAGAGGCAGAGATAGAAAAGTTAACGTTCTCTTTTCAAGGATGGTGGTACCTTTTAAATAAATTTTGAAGTTTTTAAATCTAAAACATAGTTCAAAGAAAGTGTGTCTTGCCAGCTCTATCTGTTCTGGTTCAGCAATCTATGGATATTCCTCCATGGAATTCTACACGGAGATTCTGAGCTAGGAGAGCAGCGGTGGCTGTGGACCTCCCCTCAAGTGGTCCCCACGCAGCTTGAGCCATGGATGAGGCTGTGCCACAGGGATCAAAGGGGTATTGGATATCATGAAAACAAAAAGGAGCCCACTTTTCATCTTGCATATAAAGATGGATAAATGCCCACACATCCTTTCTTGGTTTACTCTGTGTGCTCTCTTCTCTGCTTCTCTTCTCCTACCTGGCCTGTACCAGCCATGTCTTCATGGCTTTTGAGAAATCAGAGGACCCTGTTTCACAAACAAACGTGAAACTCATCTACCCCTTTCTTCTTAACACTGCTTCCTCATCCAACAACATGAAAGTTGGATTTGAAGTTACTTCAAAAGCTTTTGCCAGGCAGTGGTGGCACACACCTCTAATCCTGGCACTCAGGAAGCAGAGGCAGGCGGATCTCTGTGAGTTTGGGGCCAGCCTGGTCTACAGAGTGAGCTCCAGGACAGATGGAGCTACATAATGAGACCCTGTATCAAAACAAAACAAACAAAAAATATCTTTTGGAACTGGGAGCCACAAGTTCAAAGTCAGGTGTCTCAAAAAGTGAGTTAAACTAATTTTTAAAACCTTTTATTCTTCAAAACTCACTTGTTTAGAATTTCCAGTCCAAAATTCAGGTCTTGTGTTTCAGTGGAACAAATGGATTTAAAAGGATGACTTTATTATAGCTGTTTCCTGTAAACAGTTTTTTAAAATATATTTTTGTTTTTAACTGGTACATAACAATCTTGCATATTTGTGGAGCACAGTCTAACATCTGAATGCTTGTGTGCAGTGTGCAGTGATCACATCCTAAAGCTTGTGTGCAGTGTGCAGTGATCACATCCTAAAGCTTGTGTTCAATGTGCAGTGATCACATCCGAAAGCTTGTGTGCAATGTGCAGTGATCACATCAGAAAGCTTGCGTGCAGTGTGCAGTGATCACATCCAAAAGCTTGTGTGCAATGGTGTGCAGTGATCACATCCGAAAGCTTGTGTGCAGTGTGCACTGGTCGCATCCTAAAGCATGTGTACAGTGTTCAGTAATTACATACTAAAGCTTGTGTGCAGTGTGCAGTGATCACATACTAAAGCTTGTGTGCAATATGCACTGATCACATCCTAAAGCTTTTGTGCAGTGTGCAGTGATCACATCCTAAAGCTTGTGTGCAGTGTGCAGTGATCACATCAGAAAGCGTGTGTGCAGTGTGCACTGATCACATCAGAAAGCTTGTGTGCAATGGTGTGCAATGATCACATCAGAAAGCATATGTGCAGTGTGCAGTGTGCAGTGATCACATCAGAAAGCGTGTGTGCAGTGCGCAGTGATCACATCCTAAAGCATGTGTGCAGTGTGCAGTGATCGCATCCGAATGTCTGCAGTCCACCACTTCAGACTTTATTCTTTCTTTACGTTGGGAACTCTCACAATCCTCCCCACTAAGAACTCTGGAATAAACATAATTACATTTTTTACTGAAAGTTACTTTATTATGAGTTTTTCAGTGAACAACACTGTTTAAATCATCCCCAGTTTTAAAATTAACTTATTAAAAACAGGAAAGGACTGCATAAACTCTACTTTAATCCTTAAAGACAAAGCTATGTTCCAACATTTGGGAACTGAGGCAGGAGGATTATGAGTCAGAGGTTAGTCTGAGCTACAAAGTGAGACCTTACCTCAAAAAAAGAGCTGAAAATGGAATGTGTATCCTACTTAAACAATACTGTATGGATTAAAATTTATTTTAATGTTTACATAATAAATGTTTTTTCAATCGAGAAATACATAGCCACACCACAAGTGAACCCTTTTTCAGAATAGAGGAGAGAGGGTTGGAGAGACGGCTCAGTGGGTCATTTGTCTGCTCTTCCAGAAAACCTGAGTCAGATCCCCAGTACATGTCCATCAGCTTACAATAGTTGTTGCTTCAGCTCCAGGGGATCCTATGCCCTATTCCAATGTCCGTGAGAACCAGCACACATGTGGCATATACACACAGAACACATAAATAAAAACAAGCCTAAAGGTGGGGCATGGTGGTGCACACCTTTAATCCCAATGCTTAGGAGGCGGCAGCAGCCAGATCTCTGTGAGTTTGAGGCCAGCCTGGTCTACAGAGTGAGTTCCAGGACAGCTGGGCTACATAGAAGACCCTGTCTCCAAAAAAATAAAAAAGAGAAGACAGCACCCAGGAGGCAGAGACAGGAGGATCCCTGTGAGTTTGAGACTAGCCTGGTCTATTCCAAATCTGCAGAGAAACCCCACCTCAAAAAGAAAGGAAGGAAGGAAGAAAGAAAGAAAGAAAGAAAGAAAGAAAGAAAGAAAGAAAGAAAGAAAGAAAGGAAGGAAGAAAGGAAGGAAGGAAGAAAGAAAGAAAGAAAGGAAGAAAGAAAGAGAGTAGAGAGAGAGAGAAAGAAAAAAGAAAAGCACTCATTATCATTTTGATATCTGAACTATTCATTTAACACAATGGCCTACCCCTCTCAATCTTATCCTCCTAGATAATATTTTCATAATTTTTACCACATGACATGAAAATTATGTATATTTATTTTAATAATGGTACTCACTTTTCTGGAAATAAGGAATATAATGTATTATTGTCAAAATTTGCTTAAATATACAAATGCATAAAGAAAATTGAAATTCCCCAGAACCTCACCACCCAGCTTCTCTAATTTACTATGTTATTTCTTTAACATCCTTTTTCTATGCATAATTTAACACAGTTAAGACTGTACTACGTATTCTGATTTTAAGTACAATTAACCCAAGAAGAGTTATTCACAAGTCCTAGTAGGGAGATGTTATAAAGAGGATCTTAATCACAGATCGTATGTGCCACCGGCATCTTATTCATTTTTCATAATTACAAAAAAAAACTATACACTCGGGTCATTCAAAATGAGCTCCGAGAAGCATACAATTATGACGCAAGTCCTTTGTCCGTGCAAGGCTTTTGGAACACTGAGCAAAAATCTCATCCAGAGGAAGGATGAAGGAAACACTTTCCAGATTCTGTACTTCTGCACACAGGACATCCCTGGCACACGCATACGTGGTGAAGGCCTGATTTTACAACAGAAAAGAACTGGGTCTGGATGTGTTCAGTAGCAGAAGATTCTAGGGAAGCCACCAGGTAAGAAGAGGACAGCTGTTGGTCTCCTTGGGGCATTTGTTCTAAGACCCTGGGAGATAGAAAGCCAGTGGATGCCCAAGGCCGTAATATAAAATGGTGCGGATTTGCAGAAGGCCTGTCTGTTAAAGGAGCTCTGACGCGCTCGGGTCACCGGAGAGTGAATCTGGTGTAGAAGCAGCTGATAGACTGTGCTGTTTAGAGACAATGGTAAGAATCTTTGTCCACTTCTCCCTTTTTAATACTATTGACAGGTTGTTAACCGAATCTACATAGGTGGTTTTAAAGGGCCTGCAGCATTATCAAATCATTTCCTGACATTGAAAAACAGACAACCGAGGAGCTGGAGAGATGGCTCAATGGTTAAGAGCACTGGCTGCTCTTCCAGAGGACCCAGGTTCCATTCCCAGCGTGACAGTGCGACTCACGACTTTAATTCCATTGGGGGGGGGGGGAATCTTATGCCCTCTTCTGGCCTTCACGGGCATTGCATGCACATGGTGCATAGACATACATGTAGGCAAAAGGCCCAAACCCACAAAATAAAAATATATAAAACTAAGAATAAGAATTCATGGAAACCTTACAGGTCCTCCCATAACCCCAAATTACAAACTCATGTGAGAATAACTGATACAATTAAATTCCTCTGGAATCTAAATTACACCTAAGAAAGTATTTATAAATCGTTTCTGACCATGGCTTCCTCATTTCCAAAATCTTTCCTTCTCAGTTGGCTGAAGTACAATTCTGAATAACTGTTCGCGCTGTCCACACCTCCTTATGTTGCAAGATCTCCAGAGTGATCTTTAAGGCGGTTCCTAGGGATCCGGAGCTCGGGATCGGCCAATCAGCTTCCTGGCTTAAACCTTGCTAGGGAACGTACAAAGACCAGCCTGGGCGTCCTCCCTTCACAGAATAATTTCTGGATGCTGAAGGATCTTTCTATAGCCTGCTTAACCAAAAGGTACAGATGGAATCCCAGAGCCGACCCCTCCGCAGGCTCGTCAGAATCCGAGAGGGTCGCCCAGCTCCTGTCAAGACTTTGCCTCGGTTCTTTCTCTTCCTGTTACATCTCTGATTATAACTTCTGTGCAGTTTGGAGTGCGGGCTCATCCTCAACAATGTTCATTGCTGTCCTCTCTGTTTCCTGGCCTCCCTGTCTCCCTTTTCATCTTAATCTTTGTCTTTTCGCCCACTAATTCTGGGGAAAGTCTCATTTTCTACAGTATCTGCTCTACACTGCAGATAACCAAATTTGGTAGGTATTTTAGCATATTTCTCATTTTTCCTTCATTCTCTTATTCGTTTTCCATTTACACTTTCAACTCTACTGCCTTTTTTAGCTAGAACATTTTTTAATTTTTTTTGTTTAAAAGATATGTTCTCGTGTCTATTTTTCCTGGCTTAAACTTATTTTTAAGGGATAAAAACAAAAACTAAAACAAAAAATAAGCACTTAGGGGATGTCATGTGTCTTGATGCTTGCATATATTGTTTAAATGATAATGAATGTTTATCTCCTTAACCATGCCGTCTACTTTCCACGAAGAACACATTCTAAATTCTTTTTTTAAACTTTTTTTATTTTCTTGTTTTTGCATCCTAACCAAAGAGTCCCCTTCCTCTCCTCTCTCCAGGCCCCTCCCCCCACCCACTCTTCCTCCTTTGTTTCTCTTCAGATACAGATGGGCATCCCATGGCTATCAGCCAGCTGTGATTTATCAAGCAGCAGTGAGACCAGGCACCGCCTCCTCCATCAAGGTTGAGGCAATCAGGTAGGAGGAAAGGGTCCCAAAATCAGGCAACAGAGTCAGAGACATGCCCTGTTCTCACTGCTAGACATCCCACAGGAAGACCAAGTTACACAACTGTCACATATATGCAGAAGTCCTAGGTCAATCCCACGTAGGCTCCCTGGTTGTTGGTTCCCATCTCTGTGGGCCACTATGAGCCCAGGTTAGTTGGTTCTGTGGCTTTTCTTGTGATGTCCTAGACACCACTGGGTCCTACAACCCTTCCTCCCTCTTTTCCGCAGGATTCCCTGAGCTCAAGCTAATGTTAAGATGTGTGTCTCTGCATCTGTTTCCACCAGTTGCCAGGTAAAGCCTCTCTGATAACAGTTGGGCTAGGCACCAATCAATGTGCATATAGCAGAATATCCTTAGGAACCATTACATGGATTTTTTTTTCCATTCATGTTTGGTTCTATCCTAGGTCTCTGTGATATCCTACTTCTGAGTCCTGGGCCTCAGTGATGAACTCAGGGTCTCCAACTGTACCACTCCCACATTTTCTGTGCCATCTTTACTCCAGCACATCTTGTAGGCAGGACAAACTGTGGGTCGAAGGGTTTGTGGTTGGGTTGGTATCCTAGTCTCTCTTCTGGAAGTCTTGCCTGGTTACAGAGATGACTGCTTCAGGCTCCGTACCTTCCATGACCAAAACGCAAGTTTGGGAGGGAAGGGTTTATGTTGCTTACATTTCCGCATTGCTGTTCACCACTGAAGGGAGTCAGTTGGACCTGGAGACACTTCCTCAACTGAGGCTCCTTCCTCTGATGACTCTAGCTTGTGTCAAGTTGATACACAAAACCAGCCGGTACACTCAGTCATTTAAGATCCCTAGTTTATTGATGTCTAGTTTCTTGAGTTATTTATATATTTTGGATATTAGCCCTCTGTCAGATATGGTGTTGATGAAGATCTTTTCCCATTCTGTAGACTGCCTTTTTGTCCTATTGACTGTGTCTTTTGCCTTACAGAAGCTTTTCAATTTCACGAGGTCCCATTTATTAATTGTTGATCTTAGTGCCTGTGCTATTGGTGTTCTGTTTAGGAAGTTGCATCCTGTGTCAATGTGTTCTTGGTCATTTCCCACTTTCTCTTCTATGAGATTCGGTGTATCTGGTTTTATATTAATGTCTTTTATCCACTTGGACTTGAGTTTTGGGCAGAGTGATAGATATGGATCTATTTGTATTCTTCTATATGCTGACATCCAGTTAAATCAGCACCATTTGTTGGAGATGTTTTCTTTTTTCCATTGTATACTTTTGGCTTCTTTGTCAAAAATCAAGTGTCCATAAGTGTGTGGAGTTTTGTCTGGGCCTTCAGTTCGATTCCATTGATCAAACTATTTGCTTTTATGCCAATACCATGCAGATTTTCTTTGAAAATCTGTTAGAATTCTGCATTAAAATCATATGGCCCTGGCAGGTTTGTTTGTTTGTTGTGGGGAGACTTTTAACGATGGCTTCTATTTCCATGAGGGGTTATAGGACTATTTAAATTGTTTAGCTGATCTTGATTTAACTTTGGTAAGTGGCGTCTATCATGAAAATTGTTCATTTCATTTAGATTTTGCAATTTTGTGGAGTACACGTTTTTGAAGTATAACCTAATGATTCTCTGGATTTCCTCAGTGTCTGTTGTTATATCCCTTTTTTGTTTCTGATTTTGTTAATTTAGATACTCTCTCTCTGACTTTTAGTTAGTTTGGATAAGGGTTTGTCTATCTTGTTGATTTTCTTAAAGAACCAACTCTGTTTTATTATTTGTATTATTCTCTTTGTTTCTATTTTATTGATTTCAGCCCTGAGTTTGATTATTTCCTGCCACTTACTCTTCTTGGGTATGTTTTCTTTTTGTTCTAGAAACTTCAGGTGTTCTGTTAAGTCATTGATATGAGAATTCTCTAACTTTCTTTATGTAGGTCCTTAGTGCTATGAATTTTCTCTTAGCACTGCCTTCATTGTGTCCCATAAGTTTGGGTATGTTGTGCATTCATTTTCCTTGAATTCTTTCTTACTTCTCCCTTGACACATTGCTAATTCAGTAGAGACTTGTTCAGTTTCCATGAGTTTGTAGGCTTTTTGTTGTTTCTGTTGTTGAAATTGAACTTCAATTCATGGTCATCTGACAGGATACAGGGGGTTATTTCAATTTTCTTTTATCTGTTGAGACTTGCTTTGTGGCCTAGTTGATGGTCAGTTGTGGAGAAGGTTCCATAATGTACTGAGAAAAAGATATATTCTTTTTGTTTGTGTGAAATGTTCTGTAGATATCTGTTGGGTCCATTTGAGTCATAATGTCTATTGGTTCCATTATTTCTCTCTTTAGTTTCTGTCTGGATGAGTTGTCCACTGGTGAGAGTGGGGTGTTGAAGTCTCCAAGTATTAATGTGTGGGGTCCAATGTATGTGATTTAAACCTCAGTAATGTTTCTTTTACAAATGTGGGTGCTTTTGCGTTTGGGACATAGATGTTCAGAATTGAGATGTCCTCCTGGTGGATTTTTCTTTTAATGAGTATAACTGTCTTTTGATTAATTTTGGTCTGAAGTCTATTTCATTAGATATTAGGATAATTATACCACTTGCTTCATAGGTCCATTTTATTGGAAAATCTTTTTTCAACCATTTACTCTGAAGTAATGTCTATCTTTGGTGTTGAGGTGTGTTTCTTGTATGTAACAGAAGGATAGATCCTGTCTTTGTATCCATTCTGTTAGCCTGTGTCTTTTTATGGGTGAATTAAATCCATAGACGTTGAAAGACATAAATGACAACTGACTGTTAATTTCTGTTATTATGTTGGTGGTGGTGATAGTGTGTGTGTGTGTGTGTGTGTGTGTGTGTGTGTGTGTGTGTGTGTGTCTGTGTCTGTGTCTGTGTGTCTGTGCGTGTATATGTGTGTTTCCCTTCTTTGGGTTTTTCTGGTGTAGGATCATCTATTGCCTGGGTTTTCATAGGTGTAGTTAACTTCCTTGGGTTGGAACTTTCCTTCTAGTGAATTCTGTAGAGCTGGATTTGAGGACAGATACTGTTTAAATTTGGCTTTGTCATGTAATATCTTGTTTTCTTTATCTATAGTGATTGAAAGTCTTGCTGAGTATATTAGATTAGGCTGGCATCCATGCTCTCTTAGCATCTGTAAGACATCTGCCCAGGCTCTTCTTACTTTTAGAGTCCCTGCCGAGAAGTCAAGTATAATTCTAATAGGTCTGTCCTTATATGTTACTTGACCTTTTCCCTTGCAGCTTTTAATATTTTCTCTTTGTTCTTTAGTGTTCTGATAATTATGTGGCTTAGGGACTTTATTTTCTGATCCAATCTATTTGTTGTTCTGGAAGCTTTTTGTATCTTTATAGGCATGTCCTTCTTTAGGTTAGGAAAATTTTCCTTTATGATTTTGTTAAATATATTTTCTGGATTTATATGCTGAGACTCTTCTCCTTCTTCTGTTCCTATTTTTTTTCTCTTTTCATGATGTCCTAGATCTCCAGGAAGTTTTATGTTAGGATGTTTTTTATTCTTAACATTTTCTTTGGCAAATAAATCTATTTCTTCTATTGTATCTTCAACGCCTGAGATTCTCTCTTCCATTGCTTGTATTCTATTGGTGATCCTTGCGTCTGTAGTTCCTGTTCACTTACTCAGATTTTCCATTTCCTGAACTCCCTCAGTTTGAGTTTTCTTTATTGTTTCTATTCCCATTTTCATGTTGTGAATTATTTCTTTCACCTGTTTTGTTTTGTTGTGTGTGGGGGGGTTGGCTTTCCTTGCAATCTTTAAGGGATTTGTTGATTTCCTCCAATTTTTTGGTTGTCTTTTCTTCTATTTCTTTAAGAAAGTTTTCTGTTTACTCTGTAAGGACCTCGATCATCTTCATAAAGTTGTTTTAAAAGTTATTGTCTTGTGCTTCTGCTGCACTGGAATATTCAGGTCTTGCTGTTGTAGGGTAGCTGGGCTCTGATGGCGCCATATTGCCCTGGCTGTTGCTATTTTTTTTTTACACTTGGCTTTAGGCATCTGGGTTTGGGATGATTAGTTCTAGTCTCTGATTTCTGAATTTGTCTTTGTTGGATGGTTGTTTTGTTCCTTGGTTTCTGTTTCCTCTGTTTTTCTAGTCTTTGTGGCCTGAATTTCTGGCAGTTGGTGTGACCTCTGCTGTAGTTGGGAGTCTCTGTTCAACTTGGAAGTTGACTTTCTGGGGTTAGCTTGGCCTTTGGGGCAGCAGGGATCTCTGTTCTTCTGCCTGGAGTGGCCTGCACCTGAGAAGCTGAAGCCTGTTCAAGCTGGTATGGTGTGTGCCTGTTCTGACTGGTGTGGCTTACGCAAGTTCTAGCTACTGTGGCCCGCCCCTGAGTGGTTGAAGTCTACTGGCGTTAGGGGCAGGGTCCAGAAGCAGGGAAAGGGACCAGTTGGGATTGCATGGTCCTGGGGAAGGGACCCAGGGAACCCCAAATTCTTTCCCCTGCTTTTTTGTTTCCTGGCTTCTTGAGACATCTCACCAGGTTTGGCTGACCTTGAACTCTTCATCATTGGTATAGGTCCCACCAAGCCTGGACTTCTCGCTTTTTGAGCTGTACAGTACAATACTCTGAAGCAAGTATGCACTAACACACCCTGTTCCCAACTAACTACAGCTCTGGAACCCTTGAGCGACTGTTCTCCAGTCCTCTCTGCCCCTTGTTCTACAGCCTCTGGCAACTACCAGTCTACTCTCAGCCTCTGTCAGAACAGCTTGTCTTGAGTGCACATACCAGCAAGACACTACCTGAATAGATCTCCAGGAACACCGTATCCCACTCACGCATCCTGTCTCTTGTGTGGCTGAGGACCAATCTCACTGGCCTCCAAAGTTGCCTTGCTGGAGAGATTCAGTTGCCAGATTTCCTGTGTGCAGATGCCTTGTCAACAGCTGGATAAAAGGGCCTCGCAAGACTGACAAGAGTTCTGAGCCTTTCGTCCCAACTACTGGTGACAAAGCCCTTGCTAACAAAGAACCACTCGTTTGTTTTCATGGGAGACCTTTTACGGGTATGTGATGGGGCAGTACAATCCCATTGTTGATGGGTGTCAGGAAACTTCTCAGAAACAACCTTAGAAGTTTAGCCCTTAAACACACTATATGCTGTTCCTGCTTTATTTTTAATATATTTTTATTAATTTTTATTCATTTTTTGAGAATACATATATACAGACATACACACATATATAATATATACATACATATCAAACACACACACACACACACACATATATATTCATATCCACTCCCCTTTTTTCCCCTTCCAAATCTTCCTGGATTCTCCATAATATGTCTCTCTCCTATCTTCATGTCCTATCCATATTTTTCAAGCTCATTAAGTCCAATTAGTATTACTCATACATGCATGGGGGTAGGGCCATCCACTAGAAGAACATGGACAACCTACCAGAGAACACATCCTCAAAGAAAAATGATTCTCCCTCCACATAGCAGTACCAACTACCAATAGCTCCTCAGTGAGCTCTGGAGAGTCCCCTCAGTTCGTGTATGTGTTGTGGGGAACCCACCAGAAAAGACTGCTCGGACATGGGTTTAAGCCAATAGAAAGTCTTTATTAGCTCACAGGCGACTACACTGGGTGTTCATGATCCCAGTGTAATCTGAGCCTTTCTCAGGGTGAGCATTTAAGCACATAAGCCATATTCTGGTTGACACACTTCAGTTAACAAGAACAGTTAGCCAGAAGCAGAACTACGGAAGCCAAAAGACAAGGTGAATACATTTAGAGACTTTCCCAGAACAATATGGACTTTGATGGATTAGATCTTTGTTTTCATTTTGGCAGGTGGTGCCAATCTACGTGCTGAGTTTTACAGCCTGGATGGCACTTCCATCATGGAATCAGTTGTGCTAAGGTCTGGGGCCTATTACACTACACTGGAATTTGGTTTGGCTTGATCTTGTACAGACCTTAGGCAGGTGACCACAGCTTCTGTGAGTTCATAAATACAATGGCCTGTCATGTCCTGAGGACAGCATGTCATAGCTCATCTCCCCACCCCCTGGCTCTTACGTCTTTCCAACCTCCTCTACTCA
Source organism: Arvicola amphibius (assembly GCF_903992535.2). NCBI lineage: Eukaryota > Metazoa > Chordata > Mammalia > Rodentia > Cricetidae > Arvicola > Arvicola amphibius. The sequence goes on from NC_052047.1 coordinate 82,143,146, forward strand.
GATTTTCCTGAGCCTTAGTGAGGGGAAGAGGGGAAGATGTTCCTTTTAGAGTTAAGCACTTATAGTTGTTTCTGGCACTTTGAGCAGTTATGAGTCTCTTCATTGACAACTGTCCACTTCAAAAAGCTTAGACCAACATTGAGAATAGCCCAGATCTGTGGGTAAGCAACTAGGAGCAATTTGACAGCATGACCATTTAGAAGAAAAACAATAGTATGTTCTGCCTTAGGGCTAATGACTTCCCAGTCATTGGGAGGCCCAGATTTACAGTACCAGTCATAAAATTCCCTCCTGTGGAGTAGACCTCAAATCCAATCAAAAAGTGGTTGGTTGCCCCATAACAATTCAACCACTGTAGTGCCAGTGGGTGCGTCTTTCCTGACAGGTCAGTACTGTAGCATGCAGGTTCCAGCTGTGGGGAAGATTACTGGTTTTTTTTTTTTCTCCTTTAGCAGCCTACTCGGCATCTTCTGGCACTGTGAGAGCTAGCCAGCAGGGAGGAATTTTCCTGGTCAGTTTGAGATTGATTTCTCTATGTCCTGCAGGCACAGTGTGTTGTATCTGCTGTAATAGGTCCTGACCATATAATCAAGGGCAATGGTAATAGTCTGTTCTGTATAGGAGACCTCTAGAGCCTGTAACCTGCCCAGCGGGTCAGCTATTCAGGGTCTGAAGAGGTGCTATCTGAAAAAGACATGGGGGGAGAGAAGAACGAGACCAAGCAGGGTGAAATTGTCAAGGTCTCCATTTATTGAAGCAAGCTTTTTGTCTTAAATAGTCCTTCAGTAAGGAACTGGGAAGAGGGAGGGGGGAAAAAGAAGGAGGGACTTGGCAGCTCGGCAGCTATGCAGGGTAGTTGCAAGGTCAGTGGTTAGAACACCTGCAGTTAGCGATAAGCAAGGAACAATGGGGGCACTCTATGGTGCTTTTTGGACCTTGAGTCTCTAAGATTAGCACTCAATGTTTTAATTAGCTTTAAGTTTTCTGTCTCAAGGTTTTACTTCAAGGCCCTGTAAGAAAGGAGAGGCCTGAAATGGCCCCTGACAAGAGCAAACTTGGCCAATAATTGTAAAGAGTTATGCCCTGCCTTGCATTGAGATTTCAATTTAATAACCCATACCTTCTGGAGAAACATTATATACCTATGTAGAGCGTCTCTGTTGGAATACCTCTATTTATTAGTATTGCTATTATTATTATTATTAATCATATTTTGAAAATCACTTACTAATGGGTATTTCCATAGCATTTTTCACATATCCTTGGTTTTCATTAGCCCACTTATGATCTTCCCCATCTTCCCTTCCTTACCCCTGTTTAATATTTTCCCTATCCTCTCATTCCCCTCTCCCCCTGATTTTTAATAACATGCGACCCATCAGATATACTTCTCCTCATCCCTAGTGTTTGACTCCAGCCCAGGAATCCAAAGACAGTCAGACACCTGCAGTCCTCTGTCGTGAAGAGCTCACATACCTTCATCTTTGGAGCAGGGACTCCTAAGTCTATCCTATCTCCTCTCCTAGGGGCATCGAGTCTGGCTAGTGCCACTGGTAGACCCCTCTCAGTGTCATCACTGTGGGAGAACCAGAGTCACATTCTACAGACACAGTCACAGTCACAGGCTTCTCTTGTCTACTGAGTCCCTTGAAATGACAATTGGACTCGAAGTTCTCCAATTTAGGCCTGTAGAAGTTCTAGGGTAGGTTGTATTTCAATAATTCTTGGGCCTACCTTCCAAATTTCCCTCTGCCTTCGTCATGGTGGGCTTTTATCTTTGCCGGGACTTATGTAGCCCCCACCTGTTGGGAAAATGAAACTAATTCATAAGACACTGGAGCCCTGGACTGTTTCCCTTTGGGAGTCGGGCTCCACACAGTGCCAGAGGAGACAGTGCATCCAGAAGGTGAGCATCTGCTGATGTTCTGCCAACAGCAGTAGAACCACATTCATGGAAAACAAGGTCATGACCTTGGCAGCCAAATACTGTGACTCAAGAAATCCCATCTCCTCCCATTCTTCCATGGCCAAGAAAAAAAAAATGTGTCACATGCAATTGTTAGACAGTCAGAGGATGACTTCACAGGTCTTCACGGACGGCCATTTCCAGACCTGCGATCTCTTCACTCGGCCCAGCGCCACAATCTTTACATCTTTACAAAAAGACATCTTTGAAACTTTGTTTGTTTGTTTGTTTGTTCGTTCGTTTGGGGGAGGGTGTCGTCACTGTTTAGGGTTTGATCTTTGGGGTTTTGAGACATGTAAGAGCAGAGGAAGCCCTGAGCGAGTGAAGTTCTGAATGAATGTGTTTCGTTGACATAGGCATCGCCTCATTCTCAAAGGGCTGGCAAAGTTTTCCTCGGGGAAGAGAGTATGAGTATTGACGGTGTGTGCAGAAAATGGCCGCCGTAGCTCTCTCTCCCACCCCCAGATATTTCTGGCCTGAAGACTGCTCCCCTACAGAGACTGCTACTCCTGTCTCCTGGATCCAGCTGTACACCACAAACCCCGCCTTCCTGTTCAGCTGGATGCAACAACCCTGCCCCTCTGTCCAACTGTATATAATAAACAGGCTGAGCTTCCAGAGTGCTACAGTTTCTCCAGGAGAGAATTCAGACAGCCTAATCCAGGATTTCTGTCTGTGTATCTGTCTGTGTCTCTCGTTTCTTCATTCCCTCCCTGCCCACAGTCAGGTCTGAGTCCCTGGAAGTCACGCTGGATGCAGCAGAGACATTATTGTTGTGTGGGCTGGCCTCAGACTTGACATTTAGCTGAGGATGGTCTTGATGCTCCTGCGACCTCCACCTCCTGAGTCATGGGATTTGTGTTTGTGGCCACCACACCCAATTACTGGGCGCTAAAAATGGAACTCAAAGCTTCATGCAAGCAGTCCATGAATTAATCACAACGCCAACCCCTTTGTTTCATAGGAACCTTGATATTTTTTGCTTGTTTTTTTTTTTATACAAAGGACCTAAAATTAACTTAATCTCTGTAAATTCACATAGCATAGGACATTCACAGCGGAACTCACATTTCAGAGTCAACGGGCCCAGGGGTCAAGCCCTGTCTAGACCTGTACCTTAGTTATTACTCGTGTGACCTCGTAGAAATATGTAAACTCTCCAAGCATCTATTTTCTTGTTTCTAGAACATAGCATGATGATTGTACCTTTCCAAGGGGTCATTATGAGAACTCCATGACATACTATATGAGCTTAACGCCTGGCATCTAGCGTTAATCCAGCTAATATTATCTTTATAGGGGTGGGGATCCTATGAGACTCCATCTTGTCCACCCATTCTCTGTGTGGAATACTCAGGACCAAGACTAGGAGCAAGGGGGTGGCCTTGTGGCATGTAGTAAAACCCATTTCAAAGATACCAAAGAGTTAGGCACAAAGGAAAGAAACCATAGAATGCCCTTGACATTATAAACACTAAGCCTCAGAGACAGCAGGCTCAAAGTCAATGCTCATTTAATGGGTGATGTAGATGGGTCTTCTTTCTATGTGTTGCTTTCATTGGTTAATTAGTAAAGAAACTGCTTGGCCTGATAGGTCAGAACATAGGTGGGTGGAGTAGACAGAACAGAATGCTGGGAGAAAGAAAGCAGAGTCAGGCAGACGCCATGGAGCCAGCCGCCAGGTCAGACTGGCTGAATATTTCCCAGTAAGCCACCACCTCGTGGTGCTACACAGATTATTAGAAATGGGTTAATCAAGATGTGAGAATTAGCTAGTAAGAGACTAGACCTAACGGGCCAGGCAGTGTTTAAATGAATACAGTTTCTGTGTAATTATTTTGAGTAAAGCTAGCCAGCATCCAGGAGCCAGGTGGCAGCAAGTGGCCCGCTGCTCTCACTACAAATGGGAAACTGAAAATGCACCCCACAATATGTGCTATGTTCTTCAAACATGGACGTTCCCTTATGCTAGAGTCCTCATTTGCGCCTACTACACAAAGTGGAGTGGACAGAGTTTGGAACTGGACAGTGAGTCGTTGGAGAGTCTCTCTATGTTTCTCCGAGACTGTTTTTCTCTTATACAGTGAGCAAGTCAAAGCCTGCAAAGTTATCACAAAGCCCCGTTCTTTCTACCCATGTCCCAGTGTAGTGTTATTAACAATTGTGTTTCGTGTAGACTAACTTCCTCATCTTGAATTATCTCAAAATCATTACAAGCTTATTTCATCTTATTCAAAATGATCTTGAACCTTTAAAATTCCAGGGTAACCTATAGGGCTGGAGAGACAGCTCTGCGGTTAAGAGCACAGGCTGCTCTCGCAGAGAACCTGGGTTTAATTCCCAGTGACTCATATCTGTTAGTAACCCCAGGTCCAGGGGACCAGACACCCTCTTCTGTCCCCAAAAGCACTGAATACATGCGACACACAAATAACACAGGCAAAACAGTCATAGCATAGAATAAACATTTGAATTCTAAGGTAACCTCGAAATAAGAGTAGTAAAACACACAGTAAAGCTAACACACTTAAGGAGGGGGAGATAAATAAGTAATAAAAATGAATTCATCCAGGGGGGAAAGCCAGAAAGTCAACAATAAGACAAATTAGGTAAAGCAAAGAGAAAAGAAATAAATTAGCTAGATGACTATTAAACTTAAGGGGAAAATACTTAAACACTGATATTCAGATCAATTAAAATGAAAGAAATACTACTATTTATTTTCATATTTAGTAACTTATGAGGACTGGCTCATCCGGCATCCCGTTCATTACTGGAGCTTCCCTGCTTTACTAGAGGCAAAGCCAGTGGTCACCATCCCTTCATGTCCAGCCTGCTAACATGTAGAGAAACACTTATTAATGCTTTGTAGCAGAAACCGATCACTCACAAACACTGGTTCTCCTTCTCCAGAAACACCTAAAATCTAATTCCCAGATGCCTTCACTCAAGTATGACAGCAGAATCCCCTGTTAGTAGGAACAGCAACAGACAGCCTGGACTTGTGAATGCCTATGTGGAGCAGGCACTCCCGAGGACTTGACAGTAACTTGGACTGTTTCCTCTTGTGATATCTGAAACATTGTTTCTGTATGGAGCCATTTGTTACAGCATCTACCTTACTATAGACTATGTATCCTTTGACAGGCTAAGAGCCCTCACAGGTGTCAGCATTAAGGGGTAAAAATAGCATTGCATAGGATTCTGTGGGTCAGGAAGCAGCTGGAAAGACCCAAAAAGGCCTGAGGACCCCCTACAAGGAGGAAGTGGAAGAATCAAGGAGCATGCGTGCCACAGAGCAGTATGTCTACTGTAGGATATCTCCATGCCTGCTGGCCCAGAGATAGCTCCATGGTTGCGAATGGGGGAAGGTAACAAGCTAAATAAATGCTCCGTACAATCTGATTCATGTTAAAACAAAAAAGAAATCTTGACCCCCAAAATGGAATTTTGTTTCTTTATACATCTAATGTGTGTTTATGTGAGAACCGAGAAAGGTTTGCAGCCTGGGAATCAAGTTTCTAAGGTTTGTTTCCTCTGGAGACCAAGGACAGGAAAACACAGGAAGAGTAAGAGGGGTGGCAGAATACAAGTGCATCTCGAAGAGAGAGTCAGAGAAAGTGCGGGATATAAAACTGAACCATAAAATATTGAATCAAATATGTAAAAAAATTCAATATGTATGTAGACAAGATGAAAGGTAATGTCAACCTATATAAAATTCATTTTTGTCTTAAATGCTAATATTATTTATATACATATATATATGTATATATTACTTTCCTAATAAAAGAAGATGGAAGAATAAAAGGAGCAGGACCAGCCTCTTTCTGGGTGAGGCTGTCAATGCGGCACAGTTAGGATGCTTTTTTTTTTCCACGGCCAAAATGGAGCTGGGTAGAAATTCCGAGGCTTATCTTCTTCAGCCCTTAGAGCCACATCACTGTGGGGGTGGATTTTCTCATACAACAAATAACTAACTAACGAATGTTCCCATTGTCAGTCATCCCAGAGAGAGTGCAGACCTGGAATAGGAAATGAGGATGTAACTACTTGGGTACATATTACTGTAATGAAATGCTTGAGGCAGGTTAACCTCATAAAGAGATCTATTTAGCACACAGCCTCCAGTAGCCTTACTGGTACAGCCTCAGGGGAAAGCCTAACGACATCACAGCATCGCATTAGAAAACAGGAGCCAGAGAGAGATCCAGAGGCTCCGCTCCTCCTGAGGGATGGGCTTGGTCGACCTTGGGACCTCCCAATGGACCCCACTTCTTTATAGTTCTGAGATACCTGCTAATACCGGCACTCTGGGACCTGGAGCTTTCCATAATGAATTATTTTAGTTCGCATACAAAACTAACAGGTTTCGTTGTGACATTTTCATCAGTACACATCGCTGCACTTTGCTTAGAGTCTAAGATGTGAGCCTTTAAGGAACACATCTCAAATAATTTCCAAACCATAACAGACAACACAAAAGGCAAGGATGACTTCTTAGAAGCCAGAAGGACTTGTTAAGCTTTCCTTTTCTTACTGCTCGCCTAGACAGTCAAACACAGCTTAGAATTCAGCAGGCAGTCAGGCAGGCCTGAAATTCTGCATTCCTAACAGTTTCCCAGGTAATCCCTGAACCACACTTAGCACAGTCCAGGGACTGATGCCAGGAGGTCTTTCTACTCTTCCAAAAGCATGGTGACACAGGCTGAGTGAGTGGAGGGAGCCAGACGGGGTGTCGCCTGCTAAGCAGCTCTGGAGATGGGTCTGTGCCAGCCCCACAGCAGCACCCTTGGCCACACATACTTCATTCTATGGACTACATGTCTTCCGGGAAATCATGTCAGAGGTCTATCTCAGTCTGGGCTGAGCTGAGGACTTACAGCGGGTTGTGCCTGGAGGGACTGACCCCTGCTTACCATGAAGCAGTGGGTGGTCAAAGCTAGACCACCTATCTCCCAGGCAGTTAGCATCAGGATTGCAGAGAACTCAGCAGCAGAACTCTGACCAGGTGAGCTCAGGATGAGCAGGTCCGGGCCCTGTTTGGGAACAGGATGCAGCGCTCTGGCAGGCCAGGCAGACAGCAGAGAGTAAACCGAGTGGCCAAGCTGTGACATTTCCCTCCAAAAAGTAAGGGAGTCTAGAAACCAATCCCCAGTACTTGGTTCCTAAGCCAACACCATCAAAGACCCAGCTTTTTCCATCCCTCAGGTCTGCTCTCTCAAACATGTTAGCTCTGTCCTGCAATCTGTCCCCCGCATGGGGCCACTACAATAATGGTCAAACAACGTAACAGTTCCTCCGCCAATCACTATGAAGTGTGCCAGGAATCTCTTGCTTGGCTTAAAGATGCCACCTCTGCTTTGGAGGGGGGTTCCTGATCTCCTGTGAAGTACTCAGATGTTAAATTACATACAGAACCTGGGTGTGATAGCAGGGCACTGACATCCCATGAAGAACTCAGCTGCCGAATTACACACAGAAGCCAGGTGCATTAGCAGGGCACTGCTAGCCCGTGATGTACTCAGCTGCTAAATTACATATGGAACCCCAGTGTGTTAGCAAGGGAATCTCTGGAGCTAGGCACTGGCTTTGGGGTTGGATACGGGGATGAGTGAGGAGAAGAGAGGCAGGAAAACCTGTGAGTTTTCCACAAGGAAATGGGGAGTACATTGAGACAGGGGCAGTGTTTGAGAAACCCTCATGTGCTTTATCTAACAACTCCAGAAGACAGCAGATAAGAAAGCTCACAAAAAAAAGTGCTATGCATTGTAGTCAACTAGAAGAGGAGGCAAAACCCAGACGAATGCCTCCTACAAGGTAGAACTGAGTCTCCAGCAAGGGTCTACAATGATGGTTCAGAGTTGCTGGGGAGAAGCCCCCACACCCCCACTAACAGGAAAGACAAGAGGGAAAGCAAAGGCACAGAAGCTAGTGCCACAGCTAAGCAACAAGGAAGAACAGGAAATATGGCCTCCAAGACTGCATCACCAAGAAGGAAAGGGAAGAGAGTGGTGATGAGAAACCCTTCCTTAGACTCTCCCCATCTGTGCTCCCAATCCCCTCGTGAATCCTTCTTAGAATACAGAAAAAGACACCGACCAAAGCAGCAACTTCAGCTGGCTCAAACCTGGAGCACATGGCTGGTCTCAGGGCTCCCCGCTAATGCAAGTGAGCTCCCAATGGCTGGGTGATCTGTGGGCTCTTTCTCCATCACGTGCCTGAACAGAAATGGCAGCGAATAAACCAGATAAAGTGATTAAAACTCTAGTTTGAAAGAGAGGAGAATTGGAAACACCCAGAAGTTGCTGGTGGGTCAGCCTGTCACAGTCCACTGGGCAGGAACGAGCAGCTCACCCTGGACAAGAAAGCTTAGTACCCTCCTTGCTTGGACTCCTAAGTAACCACCCAGTCTCCTTTCTAGGAATAACTAACCCCCATGGCTGCTTCCCTTCCCGTAGACTCCCCTGCAGCTTTGTTTCTTCACCTGACCCCATCAGAGCGGAAGAGCACATCACTGCCTCCCACAGCCTCCTTCTGTGAACACAGCTCAAGAGCCCGGCTAGGACTGTAGAGGCTGGTGCTGTGGACTTCTGCTTCTTAACAGAATTCTTCCAGTGCCTTTGGCTGTACACATGGGAACCACAGAGTTGTGAAGCCTAAGACCTCTTAGACATTGACCTGCGTTCTGGCCTCGGCATTCTAGCTGGGAACCGTAGCAACTACTCCGGTAGTGCTGACTCCGCATCCTGCTTGGCTGATTCTCACTGCCTAGCAGAGAGCTCTTGTTGTGGACTATCAGTTGAAGATGGGTTACATTTGTCTATGCTGTGGAGCATTTGTCTAATGATGCAAAGATGTGTTGCATTCCCATATGTTGGGTTTGTTTTGCTCTGTGAAGCTGTGTTATTGTGCCTGTCTAAAACACCCGAATGGCCGATAGGTAGGCAGGAGAAAGGACAGGTGAGGCTGGCAGACAGAGAGAATAAAAAGAAGGAGAAGAAGAGGGATCGGGAAGCAAGAAAGGATCAAGGAGCAAGAAAAGAAGGAGCCAGCCACACAGTAAGAGAGGAAGTAAGATTACAGAAGCAAGGAAAGGAAAAGTCCCAGAGGCAAAAGGCAGATGGGATCATTTAAGTTACAGAAAGCTTGCTAGAAAAAAAGCCAAGCTAAGACCAGGCATTCATAAGAAATAATAAGCCTACGAGTGTGTGATTTATTTGGTAGCAAGGTGGCAGACTCCCAAAATATTAAAAAGTAAAAACAACCAAACCCTCCTTTTTCACATTTATGTATCTATTATTTTATGTGCATATGAATACACGTGCCATAGTACACCTGTGGAGGTCAAAGGACACTTGTGAGAGTGGCTCTGTCTTTCCATTATGTGGGTTCTGGGGATCGAGTACCTTTACCTGCCGAGCCATCTCACCAGCTCCAGGGTAGAAAACTTGCATAGGGAGATGTTAGGCTGCCATTCTGCAGTCACTTCTTCAAATGACTTCAATTGTAGGTAGAGGCACAGCTTCTTCAACATTGCAAAGACCTCAGATCGTTGGCAAGACACTGTCAGATGAGAGTTTAGGCTTCAGGAGACTCTGTTCCTTAACACAGCTACACTTCCTTCGGCAGCTACCCGCAGATGGAAGACAGCTCTTGGCTAAATTCAACTCTCTGGTAGGATTCTGCTCCTTACAACAGGCTGTAGCTAACACCGCTAGCAAGATGACTTTGTAAAACTATTTCCACAGCATCTGCTCTGTCTTCCGAGATGCAATGCTGGCCACATGTTTTTGCTTCTACCTAACGGGGTCACCATCTTTTCTGGTCTGTGGTCTCTGTGTCCTTGCAGCCCATATCCTCCTGAAGCTCCTACTGCATACTCCAGCTCAGGACAAAATTCTGTATGGGTAAGCATGAAATCTAGTTGCGAATGTCAGGAAGGCCATAATAGACCATGGAGTTTAAAAGATGAATGTTTCTTTCTTTCTCACGCGAGTGAGAGCGGTCACTCTGTGTCTGAGTCATCAGAGGTCCCGGCTGCTTGCCATTTACTGCTGGACCTCCTGGGCATGTTACTTCCAACTCTGGGACCAAGATGGCTCTTCTAAGCCAGCTGACTAAATCTGTCCAACCAAAAGGGCAATGGGAAGGGCGTCCGTTTACCCTTCAAAGACATTTTCTGGACTTTATCCACACTCACCACGCCACTGACCCACAAATTAGTCTCACAGCCTAGCTGCAAGGGAAACAAGAATCCTGGAAAAACATCCACATCCATAAAGCTCACTCTAGTACTATAGAAAAACGGGACAAATGTCAGAGGTCAGCTGCTGTTTGGGGAGCAGTTCCCTCACCACAAATCTGGTGGGAAGATCATCAGAGCTTGTCCGGTGTCCCCTACAATCTACAGAGCACCAGAGACTGGCGGCACAATGAAGCGTACACAATTCTAAGGGGAGAGTACGGATGTTGGTCCTGATGACAAAGATGGCCCATGTGAGAGAGAGAGCACTGAAGAGAGGACCAGGTCATGGACCAGGTCATGAACCAAGAGAGCACGCCTCAGATGAAGTGATCTCAACAGGAAGGGTGCTTAGCAGTCCAATAAAGGATAGCAAGCCCACCCCGCTGAAATTTTCACCTGTTTATCCTAAAGCAGGGGGAACATTGACTGTTCCTCACTGACTCAGGTGCAAGCTAATATTCTGTACCCAGTTAGCTAGTTCTTATGAAGAAAAGATGGTTTTGAGGGAAATGTTTTGGTACCTGGAGAGTGGGGTAGCATGGCACATACACAGGGATTCCAGGAAAAGGGAAGGCTGATGGAGGAGAGGTGGAAAGAGATACACACATGCAATACTCATTTGATTAAATAAATAAATGACAGCTTTTCCCACAAGGTCCCCTAAAATCTATAGAGTACCAGAAGCTGGTGCACGATGCTATATGGAAAAGCCTCAGGGGGAAACTGTGAGTACCAGTTCTGAAGAGCAGCCTGGCACCATCTCAAAGAGCTTTCACTGAGAAAGTCACCTGGAGAGCCACTGGGACACATGCTAACTTTCTTCATGCGGATCAGATTGTCAGAACCAAGAGGCAACTGCGGAGAAGAAAGTCCTAGGGAAAGAAGGCAGTCTCTAAAGAATACACAAATGCTCGTTCCTACCCTATAAAGAGCTGGCGTTAAACACCTGCCAGAGTGAATTATTACAGTCGCTTTGGAAAAGAGTTACCATCTGATCCAGCAATGCACTGCTGGGTATGTGCGTGCGTGTGCACGTGTGTGTGTGCACGCACACGTGCGTGCGTGCACATGCATGCATGTGTGTGCGTGCATGTGTGCGCGTGCATGTGTGTGCGTGCATGTGTGCGTGCACGTGCATGCATGTGTGTGCATGAGTGCTTGTGTGTGTGTGCGTGTGTGTGTGTGTGTGTAGATCCACATGTTGAAGAGATGTCTTCTCTCCCACACTCCTCAAAGCTCGGTCCACAACAGCCAAGACAGAAGCAGCCTAAGTGACCCTCAAGAGGCAAATGGTTAAGTAGGATGAGATGCGCATGTACACTAATGGATGCCCACATGGCCTCTACCACACAATACAAGAAATTCTGTCATTCTCAACACCATTGGTGGTGCTAGATAACATAACACTAAGCAAAATTAGCCAGGCACAGAGTGCCAAATACTGTATTTTCTCAACCACATAAAGTCTACCTTACAGGAACACAGAATAGAAAGGTGGTTAGACTGGAGAAAATCATACATTCCTGTGATTTATTACACTAGATCAGGACCCGAGTTAATAATAATGTAGTGTGTATTTTGAACTTGATAAAAGAAAAGATTTCTAATGTTCTCACGATAAGAAATGGGTTGGTCATATGATGGATACTTAATTAAATTGATTGACTCTTTCTGCGGTGTATGCATAGACCAAAACATTGTATTATACATCCAAAGCATGCACAGTTACTATTTGTCAATCAAAAAATAAAAATGTTCCTGAGTGTGCCATAGCCAGAAAAGGCTACCCTGCCAGGTGGCATCAGTGGCAATCAACTTAGACTCTCCATGCTGCTGTTCCCGCCCACCCTCCTGCACCCCGCTCCCGACCACAGGAGGGTCAGCAGGAAGTGCAGGTCTCCATGCCGCTGTCCCCGCCCACTGTCTTCCACCCTCCTCCACCCTCCCTCACCCTCCTCCACCCTCCTCCATCCCGCTCCCAACCACAGGACAGTCAGTAGGAAGTGCTGGACTCCAAGCCGCTGTCCCCGCCCACCCTCCTCCACCCTCCTCCACCCTCCTGCACCCCGCTCCCGACCACAGGAGGGTCAGCAGGAAGTGCAGGTGTACTCTGGAGACGCTTTAGTTGGCCCTGTACAATAGGACTCCACTCCAGCTCAGTGCTGCAGGCCACAGAAAGGAAGAGAAGCCGTAATTTGAAATCGAATCTGAAGTTTTCATTATTTATCCAGAACTGCATATTTCATATCCATACTCTCAACCCTGGCTGCCCATTAGGATCACCAGGGGAGCTTTTAAAATTACTGATGTCTAAGCACTGTCCCCAAAGATTCTTATTTCATTGGTCTAAGGGGCAGCCTGGGCATCAATATTTTTTAAGGCTGCCCAGGAGATTTTGAAGGGCATCCTGGGCTAAGAACCATGGTGGTAATGTTGAATTAAGAACATTTCTGCAAACAAAAGGGCATGGAGTGACTAGCAGTGTACTAGAACATTCTCTCTCACAGGGAATGAGGAAAGGACCGCATGGCCTACAAGCAGGAGGGACGGAGGACGATGTTCACCTTGGCACCCTGCACGTGTGAGTCCATGCCCTCCATCAAAGCCGGCATCTTTTGGGGATATCAGAATTCCTCCGGGGGCTGGAGAGATGACTCAGTGGTTTAGAGCACATACTGCTCTTACGGAGGATGTGAGTTCGGTTCCTAGTACCCATGTGTTCGCAATCACCTGTACTCCAGCTCCAGGGAATCCAATGCCTTCTTCCGGCCGCCATTAACACCTGTATTTATGCACACGCACATGCGCACACACACACACACACACACACACACACACTTTTAATAAGATGAATCTTTAAATAGTTGAGACTCTCCTCAGGACAAGGTGTAGTCTCCTTGCTGTCCTGTACTTGCTAGACCCTGGCAAGAGCCCTGATGTTAACCTGTGACCTCAGCTAAACTAGAGTCCTCCCTAATGTATGGGGCCAGCTAAAGTGGTTCCAAAGTACCCTTGACTGACATCTTGGAACAAATTAAGGGGACAAAAAGTTCATTATTAGTCATTATGAAGCGTGTCTGGAAAGTTTTTAATCTGTCTATTACCAAATTCTATGGTTCAAATTATAAAACCTACATTTAAATGGTTTCACATTTGAGCAAACATTTGTGCCCCAGCCTAACTCACCAGCCTTGCACTGCAGATCCAGGGATACCTTGGCATCCAAGGAAAATCAAAGCCTTCCAGCTCAGCAACCCCAACCCAGGTGGTTAAGAGTGTGGCCCCCTCCCTATTACCCTCCCTGACAGCCCTCCTAACTAGACTCTGGTAGAGCAGACTTCCCACGCACACACAACCACCATGACCGCCGGCCTGAGTCATGGGAGCTATACTGCATAAGAAAGACAGGATGCAGGAGCCAAAAAACCACAACCAGCCTGCCCATCAACTAACATTCACACACAGATTTATTCTGTCAACACATGGCACGTCCCAAAGGAGAAGCCTACAACACCAAGGATCTCACGGAGATAGCCTGCGAAGCATCTGACTCCCCCGAGTCCATACCAACCTTCCAGTTCTGTCAGGGACTTGTTGCCAAATGCATCCAGTGCCAAGAGATTGCCCTTTGCTGTGAATGGCTCCTGAAGCCTGGACCAGGAAAGCAGTCTCTCCATAACCTAAAAAGGAAAGCAACTCATCCGAGGCCCACTCCTGTATCCCCTCATCCGAGGCCCGTTCCTGTATCCCCTCATCGGAGGCCCATTCCTGTACCTGCTCATCCTAGGCCCACTCCTGTATCCGCTCATCCGAGGCCCGTTCCTGTATCCGCTCATCCGAGGCCCGTTCCTGTATCCGCTCATCCAAGGCCCGTTCCTGTATCCGCTCATCCGAGGCCCGTTCCTGTATCCGCTCATCCGAGGCCCGTTCCTGTGTCCGCTCATCCGAGGCCCGTTCCTGTATCCGCTCATCCGAGGCCCGTTCCTGTAGCAGCATTGTCCTTCTTCAGCATGGACTGCTGTATTTCTGTTTGGCTCAAAGACGTTTTTAACTAGAAATGAAATGGACTCCACCGCAAGCCCACACCCAGAGAGAAGTCTATTTGATGGGAAAGTCTTCTGTCCCAATATACTCTCCTAGACCATGACAGCAGAAGAAAGATAACACCTCAAAGTTGAGTCCCAACAGAGATGAGGTTCCCGGTCCTGTCAGACACAAACGTTTTCTGCAGGATCCCCCTCCCAGACTGTGACGACCACAGGAAAGCTGACCACCTGGCAGAGATCAATCAAAAGAGGTCCCGGACAGAGGCAAAGTTCACCTTTCCCCCTTTAGAAGCACACGTGAAAGAGTTGGGGGAAGGGGTTGGAAGTGAATCTGATCTAAATACACTGTACACGTGTATAAAATTCTTGAAGAATTTGTTTTGGGGTTTGTTTTTATATATATTTTTTTTAAAACAGCACACATGGCCTCCTATCCTGATGAACTCAAACGGCATACAGTCTCAAGCTCCGGTCTTGGGTTTTAATCAAGGATTTAAGCCTGGAACGTTAGACAAGGAGAACATTTGATGATGACGATAACGAATGGTCCATTAAAGGTGATTTCTCCAGGTTGCTGGGCTCCCTGCCCCCAAGAACGGCCGCATGCTTTGCTGAGAAATATCCGTAGGATGCGCTGCACTCTCCTGCTATTTATTTAACTTTATGTGGACGTCATAAAACTTTTTTATTTGCTTTCAGTTAGCCCATAGGTTTTGACAAGATAAATTTTTATTTAGGTCTTTGCCCGGCTACAATCAGAAACAGGAGACTCACTTTCCAAGGCTGGGCTGATAGATGGATTAATCAAAGCCCTCCACACCCCACTTTCCTTCCAGCGGCCACAGGGATCCACAGACGGAGGTTTTCCTTAATTAAAGAAACTCGGCAACAAGGTGATTTATCGAGGATGAATCTTGCAGGCCCTTTCATTGTGTGGTCACTGCTGGCCACTGTTTGAAATTTACCAACATAAATAAGGCCTCTCCATGACTAAACAAAGTTAAAGTAGCCATAAATCGAGGCTGCCATGTACCCTGCGCTAGATCTGAGGCCAACATAAATACCAGAATGCCTTGGCTGTGACACGCTTGACACAATGACATCATGCACTCCCAGAAAGAACGGCCTCGCCCAAGCCAAAACCTCAAACCGAACACAGTTCCCCCTAAATGAATCAAACTGCAACGGTCTAGACTCACCCAGCTAAGTACCCCACTTCTGGCTTCCTTGCCCTTCTCTGTCAAGCAATCACATTAAAAATAATCTATACACTGACCTAAATTTTACTTTCTCTGCATGGTTAAATTTTGGCAGGAGTAAATCTCTGCTCTTCACACCTCCCGGGAATGTCTGGAAACTCATCAAAAACGCAGGATTTATCAGCTTCAGGTCCAGCCGCTGCCATGCAACCCTGTGGTCTAGCCGCCGCTACCTTCAGCGGCGGCCTGGGACAGAGGTAGTACAAGAGGAAACCTCCTCACTCAAAAAACAACTCAGTGCCGGTTCCCTTCCCCCACCCCACCCCCAGGTCTTGCTGTGCCCATATCTAGCAACAGGCTGTAATGGAATGCCTCCGTGAAACAAGAGCGCCAGCCGAAGCTGGGGCCCAACAGCCCCGGCATCTCACCCAGAGGAGAGATTGGGGGGGATGTGGAGAATGCACTTACAGGATAGCAAATTCAAAATGGAGAAAGTCTAATAACTAATTGGTGAAATCATAAAAGCTGCCATAAAAGACATTTTCCTTAAACTACTTTACACAAGGCTATATAATTTTATGTCACTTTTTATTTATGTTGCAGTAATGAAAGCTGCTCTGGGAGATGAAGGGCTTGTGAAGAAAGAAATTGAACTGTTTCTGAAAGGAGGGAAAGCCTGTACATACAGGGCTTACACGGGAGGGCCGGGGAGGAGGATCCATTTACCCCTGAACACCTCCTAGTCGAAATTCTGCAATAAGGGGTCAGTGAGGTGGCTCAGTGGGTAAAGGTATTTGCCACCAAGTCTGATGACCCGAGTTTGACCCCTAGAACCCACACGGTAGATGAAGAAAACTGACTCAGAGAAGCTGGCCTCTGACTTCTATGTACACACCCAGGCATGGGTGTGCCCATACACACGTACACCCAGGCATGGGCGTGCCCATATACACGTACACACAGGCATGGG
This sequence comes from Arvicola amphibius, assembly GCF_903992535.2. Lineage (NCBI taxonomy): Eukaryota > Metazoa > Chordata > Mammalia > Rodentia > Cricetidae > Arvicola > Arvicola amphibius. Next base: position 82,159,575 of record NC_052047.1, read on the forward strand.
CGTGCCCATATACACGTACACCCAGGCATGGGCGTACCCATATACACGTACACCCAGGCATGGGTGTGCCCATATGCATGCACACCCAGGCATGGGCATGCCCATACACACGTACACACATTCATAAAGTAGTCTCCACACTAGTCACAAAACCATAGCATGAGCTAGACAGAGTCATATCACACAGGCTAACGTTCCAAAAGCAGATGGGTGGATGGGTGTTTCATTTGCAAGGACATCTGTGTACCGTGTTCATGCCTGGTGCCCACAGAGGCCAGAAGAAGGCATCAGAGTCCCTGGAACTAGAGCTACAGATGATTGTGAGAAACCACACGGTTTCTGGGGACCCAACCTGAGTCCTCTGGAAGAGCAGACAGTGTTTTAACTGCTGAGCTGTCTCTCCAGCCCATAGGAGGGTTTTTATTGTGAGAAATATGTAAAGGAAGATGGTTCGAGCTTTTAGCTGGAGGCATATACAAATGGGCCCCATGTTAACTTGAGCCTGGTAAATCCGCAGAGCTGGCATGGGACAGGACAAGGCCACACTCAGGACTTGACACACTGTTTCTTATTACCCAAAGATCAGACAAACTTTGCTTTTTCCCTCTCTATCTGTATGGGGTGAGTCAGATAGTGGGCGAAAAGAGATAAGCTCTAATACATAAAGCACTCGAATAAGCTATAAACACGAGAAATTTCAAGTTGTCTGCGCTCAAATGGAGGACGCGGAGGGGCGATTTCTTGTTGCTGCACTGTTCCATGTTTATTAAAAATCACCATGCGAGTTCTGTGGAGGCTTACGTTCCCTGTGTGTTATCCTTCAATTGCAAGTTTTTAAAAGAGCCGATGCTCAGATGAGGCTCCCAAAAGAAATGCAGAAAGGGACGGAATGTGCATGCAAAACCCAGAAGCGTGGTACGATTTTCCCAGGGAAATGACAATCACCCTTAAAGCCAGGGCTCTCTGAACTCTGGCTAACTTTCAAAGCGAGGATGAGGTTGTTTTTAGAAACAATTTACCATCTATTAACAATGAAATCCAATTCGCCCTTGCCTCTTAGAAAATGAAATACACACACAGCTCCAAGGACTGGTTGGAGAATCACACAGATAGAGTATTATTTAGGTGGGCTCTGCAGCCAAGGCCACTTTACACCACTGTGGACCAGACTAAACAAACCTGACCTGCAGGCCAACCCTCCAAGGATCCCAAAAGATTGGAAACTCCAAAAAGGCAGCTGGGAGCAGACTTCACAGCCTGGTAATGGCATGCAAGCGACACTTCGTCTCTGTCACCCAGCCAAAGGTGGGTGCTGTATATGAGAGTAATTTCCTCAAGAATTCAGAGGGAAATGGTACTTAGCCTTTTGTGTATGGGGTTCACAGTAGCGAGAATATTCGATAGCTGGGGACCCTCGCCCCCCCCCGAATGTCCATTGCGTCCCTTTGTCTGGTCAGTGTCAGGACGCCAGCTGAGGGGGAGGGAGCAGTCCATGACATGCAGGCCGGCTTGTTTGATTCTGTTCTGAGGCACTGGGAGGTCAAATCCAGAGCCTTGCGCATGCTAGGCAAGCAGCAAGCGCTCCACCCCAGAGCTATGCTCTCAGCCCAGAAGGTTCATTTACAAGCTAAAACCGTGCCTCCCAGAAACTTCTGGAGATTGGGGCCACTCTTCACTACCAAGTGAGTTTCACTCTCTCTTCTTTCTACATGTCCCCTCCTGTCCATACCAACGCACTGCCCAGCACTGAGGGCCATACCTGGAACTAACTAAGCCTTGCTCTTTCCAAAACTGCAGGCAGCGGCAGCCAAATCTCCCACAGCCTGTCTCCACACATCCTTTCTCATGACTCCCCACTCCATGGAGGATGACTCAGGTCTGTCCTGTGGGGAACTGGTTACCCCAAACAGCCCTCAACAAGAAGTAGGCTGGGAAGAAGATATGTTTCTTGGGTGGGGGAAGAAAGGAAATATAGAAGAAACCAAAGCTGAGCAGAGAGGAGAGCTCTGGCAATGGCGTCAGATACCACATGACTCCTGGCTTTTACCTTTGCTGTCTCCTCTGACTGACAAAGCAGGGCAGGGGCATGAACCCCCACAGCATGTCACAGCTGCTACCAGAGGCCTACAAGGCCCCGAGAAAAGGCCATGCTCTGCATCCAGACCTCCAGCACATCTTCTCTCTGGCCCACCCAAGTCTGGTCTGCTTTCAAAACGATGGAAGCCCATTCTGGTCCCTTAGTTCTCTCCAGCAGCAAACTGGGCCAAGGGAAAGGACATAAACCATGGACTGTGGACTTAGGGGCCACCCACCACCTCATTAAAAGATTTTTATGGCTCCTGCTTTCAAACACAGACTGTAGCTTCACCATGGCTGGGATGTGCTAGAGGCCCCGTCCCCAGGGTAATGACAGGACCTAGCGGGCAGCCATGGGGTCATGGGAGTCCCACCTGCAGGAGGGATCAATGCTAATTTTATAGGATGTGTTAGTTCTCTTCAGATGGGGCAGCCCTTTGAATTGAATGACTTTGGTCCATTCAACTGAAAATATGTCCCCATTCCTTCTCTCTACTACACTATGACACAACACAGAGCCCTTGTGAGGATGACAATGCCAGCATTATGCCATATGGGTCCTCCGACCACCCGAAATGTGCCTGAAATCAGCCTTTTTACTCTGTAAGTTTCCTCGTCCCTGATATTTGGTTCCAGCCACATAAAACAGATTGATGTAGCTCTGACCAATCATCTTCTTTAGCTATCCAATACAGTGAGCCCTTATTTTCAGGCAGACCCTGAACTTGGGGTCAGAAGGAGATGACAAATGTATATTGTTTGTGTTGGAAAGCGTGTGTGTGCTAGCGTTCTCTTCTGTAAAACAACAATCCTGCTCTGACAGATCGGAAGATATCCCGGCTTCCAGGTGAAGTGTAAAGCATACTGAGCAATAGACACAAAGGCATCCTAGCTGCCCCGGCAAGTCAGGGGCATGGGCACAACTGAAAACAGACATCACACTGCTGACCATTCTATGCCTCTGACCAAGGCCTTCTGTGGGAACGGACCTGAGGGATGGCGGAGATTCATTCAGGTTCCGGGAGGAAACTGACTTGAGCAGTCAGTCACACTCAGTTCCTCCAGAAACCAGAAGCCAATAGAGAGACTCAATTTTCTGCAGCCCAGTGGCCACACGTGCTGTCGTGGTAGCAACCAAGTCTCCCCTTCCATCTCTGTTCAAGCCACGTCCCAAATGACCCCCGACCCCATGTGACCAGCCCCACCTACTCTCGGTTGTCCCCAGAGGTACACTACTGTTTCCTTTCCACTCACGTGGCCTTTATTTCGCAGCCCTCCTCCTGGGGAATCCTGTTATGTCTATTTATGAAATGGGAACAGGCTGGACCTCTACATGTTGTTAACAGTCACCTTGTCAGACACGACCAGAATCGTCCAAAAGGAGAACACCAACCCTTGCCAGAAGCCACCTCTTGTGTTACGCACAGCAGCCGAGGCAGTCTCTGAGAGAGCAGCCTGCAAACCCAAACATCACACAGATGCAGCTGATGGACCCCAAGACACCTACCTGAATCCGGAGCTCACTTCCTGGGTGAACATGGAGCATCTACTGCTTCTAGAAATAGGCTACCTGGGTCAAGGACTGGCCCCGTACCCCCCAACAGTGATCCTGGTGAGAAACTCAGCTTCTCTGAGTCTTGACCTCTCTCCTATAATACAAGAATAAGAACTACACCTTCATAGGGTCATGGCAAAGATTAACAGTGAATATATGTACATGAATAACCATTTCAAACAATGTCGGACACAGGGCCGTTAATTAACCATTAACACTTATTTATAACAATTAGAATTCTCCCCTTGCCTAGTTGGAGAATGTCCAAGGAGAGGAGAGGAAGACTGTCCGTCTGTCTAGCCCCACTATGTAATCTACTACCAGATGTGGGGAGCCTTCCATTAGAAGAGACCAGGGAGCTGGAGAGATGGCTCTGCAAATCAGAGCACTGACTGCCTTTCCAGAGGACCCGGGTTCAATGCCCAGAACCCACAGGGCAACTCACAACTGTCTGTAACTCCAGTTCCAAGGGATCTGACACCCTCACACAGACACACATGCAGGCAAAACACCAGTGCACACAGAATAAATAAATCTTTTTAAAAAAAATGCTCATTAAAAAAAGGAAAGAACCTGGCAGCACACACACCTTTAATCTCAGCACTCAAAAGGCCTAAGCAAGCAGATTTCTGTGAGTTTGAGGCCAACCTAATCTACAAACCGAGTTCCAGGGCAGCCAAGGTTGTGACACAGAGAAACCCTGTCTTGAAAAACCAAAACCAAACACAAAACCTTCCTCCAGCAGTGGGCAGAAGCACTTTCACACTCCTCTGAGGAGCTTGGCCTGACCTGTACCCCGCACCGGGCAGGCGTTTGCCTGAGTGGCAGAGCGCACATGCCGCATTTACAAAGCCGAGGCTCAGTGCCCAGCAGTGGAAAAAATTTTTTAAAAAAAGAAAGAAAGAGAAAGAAAGAAAGAAAGAAAGAAAGAAAGAAAGAAAGGAAGGAAGGAAGGAAGGAAGGAAGGAAGGAAGAAAGGGAGAGAGAGAGAGAGAGAGAGAGAGAGAGAGAGAGAGAGAGAGAGAGAGAGAGAGAGAGAGAGAGAAAAGAAAGAAAAAAGACAGGAGTAGAACCTGCAAGATAGCTCAGAGGGCAAAGTTCTTGCCACACAAGCCTGGTGACCTAGTCTGATCCCCGGAACCCACATAAAGGTGGGGAGACCCTTCCCCACAAAACTGTCCTCTGACCTCTACATGTGCGCCTCAGCACTTGCGTGTCCACACATACAACATCATGCAGACACACACACACAAAAAAAAAAAATCTTTGAAGGGCTGAACAGAAACAACCCTGGCTCCCGTGGTGAGGGCTTGATCGGAGAGCATTTCAAATCACCGGCATTTCGTGTAAAGGCCTCCATTAGGAAAAGCGGGATGGCTGCGTGTCTGGGTGCGGATAATCATTTCTATCCTCTGCCAACAGTCGGGACAGCTGCCTGCGCGGATCTGGAGCCGTGTATTTTTAGATGCCGTTACTGTACCTCCAGCTATTTTACAGGCTACATTTTGTTGACACTGTACAACTGGTAATAAGGAGATGTGGGGGAAAGGTTAAAATTCCCATTTCCAGCTGTTTCCCTTCCTTGCGTCATTTTTGTCTCATTACCACTCAGCGAGACCCATAAATCTGTCACTCGGATCCAGGCTAAGTGACATCCTACAAAGAAGTTGCTAGTGTCTCTGAGAAACAAACCAAAATGGAACACTGGTTTCACGGCAGTGGGCATTTGAGAACCGCACGCCCCGCCGGGCACACACCGAGCAGCAAGTGACCAGCTGTTCTCTGGCCAGCTGAGAGCTTTCTGCTCATCAGCAACCTGTGCTGTGTCACCCGGGGCCCTTACTCCCCATTCTCCTAATTGGGGCCTGGGAAGAAAAGGAGGTGGAAGAGATTTGCAGGCAGCCTCCAATTTTAAGACAAAAGCCACCCCATTAAATCTTAACAGATGTTTCTCAAGTTTAGAAGATTAAGAAAGATTTCAGCATCAAAAATCAAAGAAAATACTCCGTGACCTTAAAAAAGGATAAAACACAAACCTCTAACAAACCCCAAGTCCACTCTGACAGCTGGCTCCGACGCAATTGACGAGGTGCTATTGATGTTTGGATTAAACCATGCCTCTATGATCAAGTCCTCAAACATGGGATAAAAGACGAATATATTCTTTAATCCTGACCGCTAATTTTGTCTAGGCCTGAAAAGCAACGAGTGTCGAACAAACGTTGAAAGTGGTTTTTGCTTCTGTCTATTGACAAAGCTGTTTTTATTTCATTAATTGGCCTCGTATCTTATCAGCATTTAAAGTCACACAAGGAAACCCCAGCACGGCCCTGAACTCTCTGCAAATGGCTACAACTTCCAACGCCACCAAAGGCAGAATGGATAGTTGAGTCTCTTAAGTGAGGACGATGTTACGGAGAAAAAGAAGAAAAATGTAATAGAGAAATTGGGCTCTGGTTTATTCTTTATCTTTTTTTCTAACGTAACTGTAAAATACCATTGGGAATTTCTTTTTTTTTTTTTTTTTTTTTTTTTTTTTTTTTTTTTTGTCAGACAGTTTTTAAAGAAAAGGAGAAAAACTTTTTTTTTTTTACTTACAAAGAAAAGGGTGAAGAGGCAATTAAGCCATTAATTATTCTCTTTGTCTAGAGATTTTCAGCCCATCAAACTTGGCCTCTTCTGCCTTCATCAGAGGTAGAGCTCACTCTGCGTTACAGTAAGTACTCTTAACAAGACAGTCTTGTGTCTCAAAAGCATCTCTAGGAGGAATTTAGATGAAGATAAATTAAAATAACACTTAGCAGACCCCAGATTTGACAGCCACACAGCGCCCACTATCACCCAAGGTCTTCAAATAAGCGATGAGAGCAGACAAGCACCCGAGACAAACGGGCGCGCTAAGGCAAGGGCCCAGCATCATGAGGCTTAAGAAACCGGAGACATATATCCAGCGAGACATCTCAGATCGGCCTGCAGAGCATGACGTGGGGCGTTGGCCTCTGCTCCTCAACACCCACTGTCGTTCAGCTCCCAGAAGGCACCGCTCTAAGATACGCGGTCTGGGTTATAGGTGGCGAATCATACTTGAGGGAAGTTAATGGACCTTCCTGGAAAATGTGATTGTTTAAGAAAACAAACAAAAGAGACCATGCCGTGTGGCACTCCCTTGCTTTGTTTTCTCAAGACTATCAAGTTTCCTATTGCAGACCGGGAGGAAGCATTCATTTTCCAACTCGAAGGGCTCTCCTCAGCGGCAGCGAGACAAAGGGCAGCGCGCGGGCAGATGAACTTGCCCTGTGAAGCAGCAACCAGGAAAACCATTTGAAAGCCATTTTGGCAGCTAGACTCTGCTTACGAAAGTCCCTCTTTCTATCAGTTCCCAAAGGTTTGCCCAGGTCATACTTCTGGAGCCACACTGAGATTTGAACGATATGTTGGGTTCATCCTCTGACACACTTGCTCTTGGATCCCGAGAGTATGCAAGCACTCATGTAACGGTAACAGCTTTATTTTGGTGTGTTGCTATGGAATTTCAAAAACAAAGAAAACCACTGTTCGGTAATTGTGACAAAACTTCTTAGCCACAGCACTGAGAATCAGGTCTAATTGTTCTGTAAACATTCTTTGATTTGTTTACCTCAACGTCAAATTAACCTCAGCTATGCCAGAGCAGACACTGGTTGGCTGTGATACACAGCATGCTACAAACTGTGCCCCAAACCTCAAATAACTACCAATTTAAATACACTCATGCGTGTGTGTGTGTGTGTGTGTGTGTGTGTGTGTGTGTAGCATACCCCACATGTGAGATTAGAAATTAAAGTGTCCCTGAGGCGTGTGTTTGGATAACGTTTGCCCTCTCTCGCTTGCTCTAAAACATAACACAAACAGCTTTTCCAGAAATATTAGCAATTTTTTTTCTGCAGAGATTAAAGATATAATAGGAGCCTAGGAAAATTAAGTTACAAAGACGGAAAACTGCTCAGTTGCTGGGGAAATGGTCACCTGCTGAGACAGGAGAATAAGGGAGACGGCCAGGGCAACCTATGCCTTTCCTTCATCAACAAATATTTAGCCAGGCTTGAGGGTACGGGCCTGAAATCACAACGACTCAGGAGGCAGAAGCAGAAGCATCACAAGTTCAAGGTCAATCTGTGCTGCAGAGAGTTCAAGGCCAGCCTATGCAATTTAGTAAGACCTTGACTCAAATAAAGAAATAAAAAGAAGGCTGGGCTATAGCTCAGTGGTGGAGTGTATGCATGGCCATATGGAAGGCCATAGGCTTAATCCCCTCTAATCCCCATGACCACGCAAACACACTGTCATGCATTATTTCTGATTTCAACTTAACTTTTTAGAAGTTGATCATATGTTTATACCCCCCATTACTACCTCTGGCCCCTCCCACTCCTGCTGAACCCCTTTTTCTTCCTAGCAAGTCTTCCTCCTAATTGTCTTTTTTTTCTTCTCCTGACTCACCGAGTTTAATTGGGTAGCTTGCTGAGTAGGAGTGAGACTATTTATTGGAACAAGGCCACACCTCTAGAGAAAAGTGTTTCCTAGCCCCTAGTACCCACTAGCTGCGCATGGGTCTTTAAGGAGGGATAGGGCATCCCAAGCCCTCCTCCCTCCGGGATGGAATGTAGAATGAGCCCACTCTATGCAGCTCCTGTGCAGGTCAACCACAGCAATCATGACTTCATGAGTACACGGTCAGGTCACATCTCCTCTCCACCCTCGGGTTTTCACATTCTTTCTCCTTCCTCTTTCTATTTAACTTTAATATAACTGACAGCTTTTCTTCCTAGAAACTCTACATGGTAAACATTTTTTGAATCTTTACAGAGAAGGAAACTGAGGTACAGAGAAGACATTAACTGGCTCAAGGTGGAACACCTCAAGCGGCAGAGCCTGGGATTCACATCTGGGCCCTGGCTCCCCGTCCATACTCCGCTATGGTAGGAATCATTCACCCTGTCTTTGTGTGAGCCCTAGAATGACAACACATGTTCTTTCTAGCAGTGAGCTTCTAGCCTAAATGACGAAGACAGAACAGCATTGTGAGGGTGTTAGTGCAGCACGTGGAGAGGCCAGAAAGAGCCAGGAAAGATTCCCACATGGGTTAGAATGGGAGAGAGGGGGAAAAGGACTGTGTGGATCACATGCAGAATTTCTCAATCTCAGCAATACTGACACTGGGGTCACATAATTCTGTGTGGTGGAGGCTATCCTGCAGATTGAGGAATCTCAGCCCTGGCCTTGGCCTCTACTCTCTAGATATCGGCAGAGTAAGTCTTTCCTTCTGTAATGGCCAAAAGGTCTCCACAAACATCATCCCCACTTGAGAACTCTGGCCTAAAGGAATCTGGGTCCAGTCTCAACCCAGGTGGTGAGTGCTAATTACCAGGAAAAGAACCAAAGAGAGTACCATGAAAAGGACAGAGCCCACAGTGCCCAGGGAGAGCGGCTGTTGCTTCCTGGAGACTAGAGGGTGAATGGTTCTTGGCATTGTACATAAAGGATTAGAAATGAATCTGGAGAGGATGGGAGTCGCCACAAAAGGCTTCACAGGCTGCACCAGCGAGCTGCTCCAAATTCAAAATCTGAATAGAGCGATCAAAGGAGGAAGGACAGGTCAGACTCTGGGAATGGCTCTTGGCTTTTTTCTGTATGAGCAATGAACGAAAGAACAAGATAGAGACCAATCAAGACTCTAGGCTTTGTTTGCATTTTCATCTCTTTTCCTTGTGAGTGCAATTTCATTTAAAAATCACGTGTGTAGATGATAGTGATATAGCACTTTCATGACCTGGACAGGGCCCTGGGTTTATTTCAACCACTGCAAAAGACAACTGATGAATTAAAATTAAATGTTGATCACACCAGTAGGAGAAGTAATTAAGTTCATGAAAGGACAATTTGCAAATAAGAATGGCCAGGAAACATGTGAGAACGTGTGGTATTTTATCAATGACAGTGAAACTCACATACAATCTCTCCCTTCGCCTAGCACAGGGGCAAACAATTTTCTAGAACCACAACATCTTTTCCTGACTTAGAAGCTGCCTTCTCTTACGCTGCTAGTGGAAGTCAGTATTGGTGCTGCCTCACTAAAGAGCACTGGGGGAAATGGTAATAAAACCAGCCTGGGACTAGAGAAATAGCTCAGTTCATAAAATGCTTGACTGGCAAGCACAAAGACCTGAGTTCAAGCCCAGCACCCATAAGATAGATAGAAAGATGATAGATAGATAGATAGATGGATGGATGGATGGATGGATGGATGGATGGATGGATGGATCAGATCCATAATGTTATCAAGTCACAATACAGACTCTTCCACATCCATTCTTGTAGCAAGCAGACCCCCAAGCAGCCATACAATCTCTTCTACAATGGATAGATAGATAGATAGATAGATAGATAGATAGATAGATAGATAGATAGATAGATAGACAGACAGAGAGACAGAACAAGCTAGGCATGGTAGCACACACTTGTAACCGCAGTGCTGGGGGAGGCAGAGACAGGTAGATCTCTACCACTCACTGGCCTGCCTCTCTAGCCTATGTTATGCCAATGAGCATGCTCCCTGTCTTTGAGTCCTGGAATAACCCTGCATGTTCCTTCCCTCGATAAGCCTCCTTGAATAGCCTATGCAACAATGACAAAATGGAATTTTAAGGCCATGAGTTGCCAAAAGGTGTCAATATTCCTCCCCACTATCCTAACACACCCCATAAGGTAAATTGTGCGGAAGAAGTTGAAGACTCTTCCTGGTGGTAACCTGAGAGCAGTACTGCCTCTTGCACACCATCCCTTGGTCCAGCCACTCTGAACAGACTAGCGTTGGTCAAGTGGACATCCATTTGCCCGTGCACCCACTACATTTTTTAACACTAGCTTTAGCAGATAAGGAGCTGAATCTAAGACATCATTAAAGGAGCTAGCACTTGCTGTTGTTTGTTTGGAGGATGTTTTATTAGACTCCACTGAAAAATTGAGAAAGCGGATTATTAGTATCATTAAAAATAGAACTAGCCTCCATTAGAGCAGGCATAGGCCCTCTGTGAAATAGAAAATAGAACCTGCTACTCCATGGCCTCCTCTCATAATCTTACCTTAATCAATCTAGCTAGTAAGTGATGGCTGTGTTCTTTCTAATAAGTGTAGCATCCAACAGTTAGAGGTAGGTAGAGTTTAGAGATCCATAGTTATCAAGTCACAATTCAGACTCTTCCACATCCATTCTTGTAGCAAGCAGACCCCCAAGCAGTCATACAATCTCATCTATGAGCTGGAAGTCATGTCGACCAAACGTAAACATAACAAAGAGCCCGGTGGCAGATAATGACCCCACAGGTCTCTGATGACTTCATAATGAAGCATTGAGTTTCACTCTAAAATGTAGGCTTATTAGAATAGATTTCTGCATAAGGGTAGCGTCTAAGTTAGGTTTGTATTACTGCAATAAAATGCCATCCAGTCCACCTCAGGGGATACCAATGCAGGAACTCGAAACAGGAGCCTGGAGGCAGCAACTGAAGCAGAGACCATGGAGAAACACTGCTCACTTACTGACCTGCTAGTCATGACTTACTCAGTCCACCTTCTTAAAAACTCAGGACTACCTGCCCAGGGGTGGCACCACTCCCAGTGAGCTAGGCTCTCTCCCACATCAGCCATTAACCAACCCCACAGACTTGCTTAGAGACCAATCTGCTGGAGGCATTTTCTCAAGTGAGGTTCCTCTTCACAAATAATTCTTGAGTTAAGTTGATTAAAAATTAAAAAAAGGAAGGAAGGAAGGAAGGAAGGAAGAAAGGAAGGAAGGAAGGAAAGAAGGAAAAGAAACTAATCAGGGCATATTGACAACCTCTGCAGTACTAAAGCAGTGGTTCTCAACCTTTCTAATGCTGCAACCCTTTAATATAGGTCCTCATGTTGTGGTGACCCCAACAACACAATTATCATTGTTACTACTTCATAACTGCAAATTTGCTGCTATTGTGAATTGTAATGTAAATACCTGATATGAGGGATATCTGATATTCAATCTGCAGTCTGAAGTCAGCCTAAGGAGCAGTCTGAAGCAGCAGTATGAGATGCCTCTGAGAACACAGTCTGAGCTTGCTGTCTGAGGATTCGTAGAGACAGGATTACCCCTTCAGTCTGAGGATTCGGTAGAGGTAAAAGATCTCCCTAGTGGCCAGCTGCACTGCTTCTCTGATCTCTTAGCTTTCAACCCCTAATATCTGACTCTGGAATTTTATTATTAGAACCAATTAGAATTCATGCTACAAACCTGAGTACGCATTAGTGTGAACACGCATACAAAAATATGTATATGTGAGCTTATGTAGTCTGACTGTAACAGAATGTTTTAAATTAAATTACAGGCAACAGACAGTCTCGTCATATTAAATTTTTAAAAAGGAAATCTTTAAGAATTTGACAAAAAAGAAATCGGTAAGTAGGAAAAACTTAAAGAGCTCATTTCATTTTTAGGGATGAGTCCAAGGTTCAACTCATTTGAATAAGCTTGAATACATTAGACACACAGGGAAATAAGCCACTATTAGTGTAATCACTTACATCTGTCAAATGTACCCTGATGTATAATGTACTTTTCTTTACTCCAGAGAACTCCAAGGAAACAAAACTTGAGATGAAATTTCAGTAGAAGAAAGAATATTGCTATCTTGTATTAAATACTATACTTTAAAAGAAAATGGCACACTCAGATCGCCCAAAAGCCAAATGTAGGTGTTACAGAAACAAACAGGTTCAAAGGAAGAGTGAGAAGGCGACAGTCATGGCTACTGGGAAAGTCAAAAGAAAATAAAAGTCGGGATGGCTCTTAGAGAAGAAGAAAGGGGATCCAGATTTGAGCTGGATTTGACCAGCCAAGACAGGGGATCCAACAGGACTCCCAGCCTTCAATGGGGAAGGCAGAATGCCCACCTTCAGAAAAGTGAGAATTAAAGAACACGCATCGCATCCTTAGACATGGTACACATGTGCAGAAAGCAGACTGCGAAGAGTTCTGGACCAGGAGTCAGACGTAAGGACCAAGCTCAGCATCCCCATTAACCATGTGGTCTTGAAGGAGGTCTCCTCCCCTCTCTTCAATTCATCCCACATGTCTAGGGTGGACTCAAGGAAGCCATTCTGCCTCCTCTCAGGAGAATCAGTCAGCATGGAAAGTTGAAAAATATGGGAAAGAGTGAAGCCCTTCACCATGAAAGAGTGAAACCCTTCACACTGCAAGGCATTCTTTCCATCACAGAGACAGTATACTCTTCCAAGTCTACATGTTCTAGAAGAAAAAACGCAGAGTAGAAGGATGGGAAAGAGGGGAGTCAAAACTGTTCTATAGTGGAAAAAGTGTTTCTGAGGTCAAGGCCTGACCTCTACAGTTTCTCCTCTGCCTCTGTAGACAGTGCTGAAATCCTACAACTGGGCTATGAACTCATCCCCTTGGAATTCCTGCTCAAAGGGGCTCTCACCACACTGAGATTTAGGCATGAGATTACCCACCTCCCTCTCCCAGGCAAAAGAGGGACTGGATAACCACCTCCTTCTTTCAGAGACCTAGAAGTCACTGGGGACTCCTAAGAAGAAGGAGTCAGAGGTGATGCCCCATGTCACGTGGTCCCTTAATCCTCACTTTAAGTAAGATTTAAAAGTCTTCAAAGAAGACCTTTGACCAGAAGGAAAATGGCTAACTGAAAAGGCTGCTTTTGGAGGAATAGTTCATGTTCATCCAAGGGGCTTTAGGGCATTCCTATTCCTATTCCCATTTTTATTCCCATTCCCATTAGGGAGAAGTCTCTTGGGCATAAGTTTCAATCTCACCAGTACCAGCTCTGAGATCTGGCAGGTACTGAGGACCTGGTTAGTCTTGTGTCTCCTCTAAAATAGGTGAGTGAAAGATTCAACACTTCAGAAGAGCTGGGGGTGGCTGGGGAGGGCATTGTAAGAGCCAGAAGAATGAGAAGTTTGCTGTGAGATTGTGTCTCCTAGAAATGTCAGAGAAGCTACACCCATGATATCTTACCAACATGACTGCCTAAACTTGACCTGAACAAGGATGGCATCAGTACACATGCTAACATGGATGGGGGAAAGCTCATAAGCCCTCAGTTCTAGACAAAGAACTACAGGCAACTAAGGAATGCTGAGAGCAGGAAAAATAGTCTTCCCTAAAGAAGAATGAAACAACTGGTTATCTAACACCATATGGTCAGCACTAAAGACATATATAAACACGTAACAATGTATGGATTGATCAGGTTGCATTTATATATTTAGGACACATATGTATACATTTCTGTTACATAAATATGTAACAATAGTTAAAGAAAACAAGACCATGGATTTGAAAAAGAGCAAGGGGGAGGGTTTAGAGAAAGAAAAGGGAAGGGAGAGATGAGGTAATCTTATAATCTTTGAAATTATAATTTTAAAAAATAGGTTTTGAAGAGAAAGTTTAGACAAGGTCCCATGGAAGCCTTGCATTAGGCTGATACACAAGTAGCAGCCCACTACTTATCTCCAGGATGAGCCATTGCCGATTACTGATGCCTGCAACAAGCATTTTTGGAGCACCAACTATATGCTGTTTTCTAAGTCAGCAAAGATGGAGTCACAAATCCCCAAGAAGGCAAAGTCTAGTAGTGAAAACAAGGAAGTCAATTTGTTCAGGGGACTACATCAGTCTGAGTGTGGAACAGAAGGACGGATGAGGATCCTCCAAACAGCACTTTGGGGGCTTCCTTGGGCATGCAACTCTCCCAGAGTATCTGGCCAAGGCAGGTCCTGCATGTGGGTCTGAGCTGAGGCTGGAGATTCTGAACTCCCAACCAGCGCCCAAGAGAGGGTGAGCTGACGCAGGAGAACAGACCACACTATGGGAAGCCAAGGTCTTCAAGCACTGCGATGCCTGAGCTGAGTCTCAAAGAAGAAGCAGGAATCACCCAAGGGAAAAGGGGGTGGAGGCAGCGATGGAGCATGGATTGTTCTGGAGCAAGTGTTTTGGGTTGGCTGGAATAGGAAGTGGACAGTAAGGTTGGAGAGAACCAGGGCAAGGACACGCAAGAACCTCTGTGTCCGTCTGTGACATTCAGACTTTACTGAAATGACAGTGGAACTATTAACACATTTGATCAGGGGAGCATTACGTTCAGACAGCATGTCCAAAGGAGTTTTTGGTCAAACGCCTAGGAAACAGAGAAGAAGATATTGTGGAAAGGAAGCCAATTACGAGGCTAGGATCTGTTCAGAGCATGGTCCTGCCACTTCCACCCCTCCTCTCTACTGGATCCTCATGACAACCCAACAGGGAGTCAGGTGCAGTGACATCCAGGCAAAGGAATCTCTTGAACCCAGGTGCTCAGACAGCCTAGGCAACGGAGCAAGACTCAAGGAAACATGAACGGCCATCAGCTACCCCTGCAGGGGCTCACTTCCTACAGGCTCAGCGGCACCTCCACCCTGAGTTCGGCTCTCCTGGAGTGACCAGACCCCTCTCCATGGCTTTGAGTTTCACAGTCGGGTCCTGCAGGCCTCACTGGGAAAGCCTCGCCACACTGCCCCAGGCCCATTGATCTATGTAATGCAATGTCTGCTTTATTCTCTTTGCACTTAGTCCCAGAGGACCTGATGCTCTTGAACGCCTTTTTATATTTCCTTTTGCTTTTCATAACATAGCTCATCTTTCAGAAGTGCACCTGTGCTGTATCTGCAAGAACTACGTAAGAATAATAAAGGAATGCTGAGCACTCTCTTTGGATGTACAAACAGTTGCTACCAAGAGGCCTGATAATTCCTGTGTGGCCATCCCTGGGGGACTCTTGGAATCTTTGAACCCTCCTAAAATGTAACCTCAGGTAGCCTGATGACCAAGAGTAGTCTTCCACATCTTTTCTGTCTCCCCAGCTTTCACAGTGTGTACTGTGCAAGAAAAAAGAAAGAGAGAGAGAGAGAGAGAGAGAGAGAGAGAGAGAGAGAGAATCTAGACAAGCAAACCACCTTTGCTTTGCTTTGATTCCCTTTGTGGAAAAGAAAGTTGGGGGAGAGAGAACCCTACACCACATCTATTGGGATAATTCAGGCCACTGCTACCCTTAGAGCTAGCAAACCACCCACCACAAGACAGTCAGGGAGAAAGTATTTCCTGAATTCCAGTTCACCTCATCTGTGGTCATGATGCGTTCTGGCCAAGGTGAAGCACAAAGCCACTGCACTAAGCACAGGCCCTCTGTGACGATGCCCATTGGCTCCCAAAGGCATTTGTTCTGGTCCACTCTGAATGAGGAGGAACTCCTAGAACTTCTGCTTCTGCTGTGTATGTTTTCCAGCTAGGGCAGGAGTGGTGTGCGTGTGTGTGTGCTGGGTGCTACACAGTATAATGCACTGCCTGGAGCAGCAAACGTAGTATGGAGCAGAGGAGCACAGTTGGTGTCACCCAGGGTCACTTCATCCCTAATTGGAGAGGCCATGAGGAAAGCCACAAACTGAGAAGACTTATGCATCCATCAATTGGTACACGCAAAAAGTATTCTCTAGATCTCTTCATGTGCACCTTGCTCTACCTACTCAAGTGCCATCCAAGTATCTGCCTACAAGTCTCAAGCTGCCAGAATAATACAGAATAACTTCGGGGCTACCCAAAGTTATCAAGTATACATCAGAGTATGCATCATTCGCCACGATAGTTTCTGTGCAGGAAAAATCTGCCCATGAAAGAATGAAGATGGGCGAGTTGGCTGACACGCTCTCCTAGAGCTGTCTGACACTGTCTGCTCACAAGCTCAGAGCAACTATGTCACATACCTTTTGTCCCACCCGTTTCCTTCCCCAGTAAGAAAGAGAACTGTCTTCCAAGTGTGAAGCGCAGATAGAGGTTCTGACCCTTTGGCTCCTCTCCAAGACCTGCCCCCAGCTGTTTGGGACTGAGCTCCGGAGAAGGTTCTGCATGGGAGATCTGGGATGCGGTAACTGTGATGGTTGATCATTGTCAGTTTAAGGGGATTAAGAATTACCATGGAAATGCACCTCTGGGTGTGTCTATAAGGGGTTTACAGAAGGTTTAACTGAGGTGGGAGAAGACCCAGACTGAATGTGGGCAGCACCCATCATTTGGACTGGGGTCCTAGATTAAACAAAATGAGGAAAACAAAGTGGAAGCTGGCTGAGCACCAGTACTCCCCCATTTCTGCCTCCTGACTGATGTAACGCACCAGCTGCCACAGTACCATAACGTGCCCTCAAACAGTAAGCCGGAAATAAGCCCTACCTTCCCGATTCCAGATACCTGGTCACAGCAATGAACAGGCAGTTGACACAGTAACCTAGTGAGGAATTTTCAGTTTTGCAAATGACTCCTATTCAGGACTCTGAGAAATTTTGACAGAAGTAAAGATAGAAAAGCTACCACCAGAAGATGGGCTTCTGATACCCTACAGATTTTTTTAAGACTTGGTGGGGCTGGAGTTCAGCAGGTGAGGTGTTTGCTGCACAATTATGACAGTCAGAGTACAGATTCCAGCACCGTGTAAGACGCCAGGCATCCCTGCCCAGCAATGGTGGCCCACACCTTTACTCCCAGCACTTGGGAGGCAGAGACAGGAGGATCTCACTGAGTTTGAGGCCAGCCTGGTCTACAGAGTGAGTTCCAGGACAGCCAGAGATACACAGAGAAACCCTGTCTTGAAAAACCAAAAGAAAGGAGAAGGGAGGGAGGGAGGGAGGGAGGGAGGGAGGGAGGGAGGGAGGGAGGGGAGAGAAAGACAGAGACAGAGAGAAAGGGAAGGGAAGGGAAGGGAAGGGAAGGGAAGGGAAGGGAAGGGAAGGGAAGGGAAAGGAAAGGAAAGGAAAGGAAAGGAAAGGAAAGGAAAGGAAAGGAAAGGAAAGGAAAGGAAAGGAAAGGAAAGAAAAGAAAGAGAACGAGGCACCCTCCACTAACACCTGTCACACCAGTTCTGAGGCATTCAACACTCTGTTCTAGCTCTACATAAGCATGCACACCCACACATGTGAACATATACTCACACACACACAAACACACATACATATACATGCAGCATACATGCACAGATATATACATGTGCACATACATTCTTATTTATATATTCATACATACATGCATATGTACGCTCACATACATAAAAACACACACTTGTACACACACTTACATATATTCACACACACACACACACACACACACACCTTTCTTAAAAGCTGTGAAAAGCCAAAGCAGCAAGGTTCCACCAGGAGCCATTCAAACCTGGCCCTTGCCCACTGGCCTGAAATATCAATTCCCGCAGAGAATGTTAGCTCTGTAAGGAAGCCCACAGAGGCACCTACCCCTTGCAGGAAGAAGCTGACATTCCAGATGATGACCATGACTCAAGCTGGGCCTCATCCCAGCCTCCCGATTTCTCATCCAAGTTTTTATCCAGTGAGTCAATCTGGTGATATGAGGCAGAAAGATGGAAAAACTACATGAAAAAAACTCCCCAAAGGAGAGCTGAGGTCCACGCTTTCATGTGGCTAACCCTTCACTCCATACCCAAGCCGGGGGAATCTGATCGGTTACTGTTGGCCTTCCCCAGCACTGCAGGTAAGGCAGCAGTGATGGATCCGTCCATCACTAAGCCGAGGAGCAATGCCTTGTTGTTTGCCGGGTGAAACAAGACAAACAGGCTCCACTTTAACTCTGGAAGACTTGGAGGTAAATGCCCGTGATGATCCTGGGGAAAGACAGAAAGGAGCACACCCAAGTGTGTTGTCCCGCTTCCTGAGAAGGGGAAATTGATGAAGACCAGTCACTGCCTTCAATCCAGGGGCTGGTGCTAAAACAGGGGTACTGACCCAATAGTGGGAGTTTCTTGATTACACCTCAAATCATTCTACTTAAAAATTACTAATGTTTAAAAGGTCCAAATTCTGAACTCTGCTTCAGTATGCAGAAGCATGACCTTTATACAGTGACTTTTTTAAAATAATGTCATATTTGTTGCTTTGAATACAATTTCAAGTTAGATGTAGAAACGATTTCCTATCTAACACTTCTGGGAAAGTCTAGATCCTTTTTTGAGGCCTCCCTTTGCCCAACAGCTGCCTCTCCCTGTGTCTTCACTGGATCGTCTCACTATGCCTACTTGGCATTTCCCTTTTACAAGGATACTGGTCCCGTTGAACCCAGGGCCTTCCTAATGACCTGTGCTGCTTAGCACTACGTGAACTTGACACAAGCTAAAGTCATTCAGGAAGAGGAACTCTCAACTGAGAAAACGTCTCCAAAAGACTGTTTTCATAAGCAAGTCTGTAGTGTGTTCTCTTTATAAGCGATTGATGTGGGAGGGCCCAGTCCATTGTGGGTGGGGCCACCTCTGGGCTGGTGGTCCTGGGTGCTGTAAGAAAGCAGGTTGAGCAAGCTATGGGGAGTAAGACGGTGTTTCTCCATGGCTTTGCTTCAGCTCTTACCTCCAGGTTTCTACTCTGAGTTCTTGCTCCACCTCCTTCTATGATGAACTGTGCTGTGGACCTGTAGGCTTGAAATGAGCCCTGTCCTCCTCAAGTTGCTTGAATTGGTCATGGTGTTTTATCACAGCAATACAAAAGTAACTAAGGTATTACCCTACAGTGTGTCTCTGAAGACCTTATCTCACATACAGTAACATTTGGAGATACAGGGAGAAAGTGTTAAGATTTTAACATACGAACTGGGGGACACAACTCAGCCTTTCTTTACGTATACCTAGGTACCATATGTTTAAGGTGGGACTCTCTAGAATACTCCAATAAATAAACACACTTCCAGCTAACTCTACAAATAGTTAAGTACCTTTGCCCTGACAGTCTTAAGATTGACTATAAAACCTAGGCATGATGCGTTGGTTGTACGTTTTTCACAGACATGATGGGGATCTGTAAATTATAATCGAGAATGCATAAGAAGAATAATGCACACCGCATTAGGATAATTTTCCTCAAAGGAACAGCTTCACTTTAATTCTGTATATTTTAAGACATCCAGAATCGCTTTCCCTAAGCAATTATGATTTTACAAAACGCTGTCAAGACATTTGCAGAGTTTTACTGCCCAGAAAGAACCCGATGCCTGGAGCTTCGGGGAGTGATTTATTATTTACTCTGGTGGAAGGTTGCTAAGCAAGATTTATTCAGTCAGAACAGCCACCCGGAACAGTACGATATGTGTTTGGCTGTGGGGGGGGGGGACCTCTTTTTCTCCCTTCCTCACGTGGATTTAGTCTCTATAATAAGAAAAATGTATACTTGGCATGCCAGTTTTTGGTGAAATCGGGGTCACTGCTGGGAATTTGAGAAGTAAGTTCCTCTCTTCTGTTCTCACTTGAACTTTAGCTCTCAGAAACGTTTAACAAATCGTCATAAGAAAAACAGTAGAGAACAGCGTGGAAGTCCATTGATGGAATTCTCTTTGAAGTAACACTTTCCATGTTCCTTTCTGAAAATTTCTCCATTGCACCATAGCGGTCAATGCTCACATTCATACTATTTCAGAGAATTCCGATGCTTAAGAAAAAGAAAACATTGATAATGCTAACTTTGTTTCTCAGAGCTGTTAACGAGTAACAGGCGCCATTGCTGGCCTACTTCCGCCCCCTAGTGTCTATAACATACCGTTGTTTTTCGCACAGGAGATACTGGAGAATTGGATCCAAAGAAAGTGGCTACCCCTATTTTTCCTCTACTTCAGCAATCCGCCCATAGCCCTCAGAAAAGAGATACAAGAAGCTCATTCACGTCGAGGTGGCCGGCGCTTGAAGCTCGCCTTCTCCCCAGTAGCTCGCATTTTAACAAGCGCACTGAGGCAGAAGCAACGTCGCTTGATATACAAGGTCAATGACGAAAGGCAGCCATTCCGGCAGATGAAAGGCGTTTCCTTCATATGGGGTTGGGGCTTGGCTTTGGAGTGGATAAAGAGTTATCAATGCCTCTGCATCGTTAGTAAATCCCCGCCTTGCTACTAGCTGTTGGCGGGAAAGCAGCACATCTCTTGCGCCTGTACCAGGCCATCCCCACCCCTGTGCCTGGCTGAAGGTTCGGATCTGGGAGGCCACCATGTCCAGCAGGGCACCTCATCCGCTACACGGCCACTAGGTGGAAACACAGGAGGGATGTTCTGGTCAGATTCCAGCCTCCCTTCCAGGGCAGCTAACAGGACTTCTCGCTGCAGTTGCTGTGTAGGTCAGGGAGTTCTGAGGGCAGGCTGCCAGTCTCCAAGATGGCCTCAGACTGGGCCAGGCAGCACGGAGCAGAGGCAGTGGGGAGGAAGCTGGACCAGGCGAGATTTCTGAGCCCTGGCTTCGACAACCCATTACTTAGCCTGTCCCAGGTGTCTGGAGTTGGCTTCTCCCTCAATTAGCAGAACCGATGGACACCATACAGCCAGCTCCCCAGTGCAATCCAGACAAAACCATGCAGAAAGTGAGAGGAATGTGCAAACAGGCGACTTCGCGCTCGAGTCCCCCTGCAGAGAAGGCACGGGCTCGGCACGACCAATTCACGCCCACGCTCAGTCCACGGCTCCAGACGGAGAGAGTGGCTAGTGGCTGAGGGGCCAAGGTCAGAGCTGCAAATACGTACAGTGGGACACCATGAATAGAACTTGGCTCCAACCGGCCTGCATTTGAATCTCAATTCTGCCTGACTGTGTACGGCCTTCAACAACGTCTCCGCCCTTTAACTGCCTGCTCAGAGATTAGACCCTCAGAGATGCCACATCCAGCTGACCCCACAAAAAGAGTATCTTTTGTTTATGCATCTTGAACCTCATAACCCCTTACAATTTTTTTGTTCAGAACACATAGATACACCTTCTATAATGTTATGCTCGGTATGTGGAGTAAGTCTCCACACAATAACCTCAGTGAGGGCTGGGACCCCAGCTTAACGCTCTCACCTTTATCTCAGGGAGGAGCATGCAGGATACACCCAACAGAGATCTGAGAAATTCCTTCATTGAAGCAAACTTTTGTCTTTTATTTGTGCACATTAATATAATACTTTCCTCCTAGGCATGTTGTAGAGATTAAAGAAGTGTAAGGATAGGCGGTATAGTAATGGATATATATGCTGTGAACGATATAGCTAGAGATGATATATAGACATACAGATTATATTATATAGGTATAAATAAAGATGATATGCATATAAATGTGTTGGTACAATGCAGGTGGCCTAAACAGGACTGTTCCTTAGAGAGCCATCATACCAGACCTCGCTTGGCCTCCAGAGGTGCCACTGGGTGGTGAAATATCAAATTAGTAAACCAGGGACCTGAACAACCCACCGATTCCATCCCAGGCCCCAGAATAATCAAAACTGCTTGGCACATCACGATTAATCGCCTTTTCTCTCTAGATGTCCCTTGATGGCAGGAAACGTTACCTCCCGCCCCTCTCTCCTTCCCGTCCCAGGTAGAAAGCAGCCAGAGGGACTGTAAATCCATTCCTCCCGTTTTCAGTTGTTTGAGTTATGTTCTACCAGAAGTAAGAAGGTGACTTTAAAAACAGGAGGGAGAAATAAAGGTTGCACTCCCAGAGCAGAGAACAGGTGTAAAATGGAACTAAACTTTAATATGAGGCTGCCCTGGAAGAGAAAGTACCGAGAATGTTTTTATAGAAATCTTGCATTATGGGTAATACTTTTAAATCCAAGCTTCAACTTGCTTGACACCAAGGCATAAGTCTACCACTTAATGACATTTATAACTCTGTAACAATACGTTTTGTATAAATTACTGCTGCGGCTTAACGTTTCTGATTATGATATATAGAATTAAGTGGTGTTGGAAAGGCGAAGTTTATAAGTTATGATCCGTCCTGTTGCTTTAAATAAGAGGACTTCAGGAGACAATTGCTTTGATGAATATAAACTCAAATGAACCTTGAATCTCTTCAATTATTCTTATTTAGAATTCATTTTCCTTTGAACTTTCATTTAACTCAAAGCACAATTGTCCCATTATAAATCATACGTGAGCTTGTCTTCCCTGCAATAACAAGTATGCTTTAAATAATGGAGCAACACCTATGATCATAAAAGATAATGTTTCAATGCACCAAAATACAAAAGGGAAAGCGATTTATTATCCCAGGCCAGTGACAGGAGTTGAATATTTTTGTAGCAACAGACACCTCTATTCGAGACAACACTTTTTGTTTGACACTATTCTGAAGAATTTCACTTTCAGAAGAACAGTTCTTTAGCACTGATAAGAGAGGGCAGGGTCCAGCAAGGATGCTGGTGGCAAGTGAAAGCCTCAACTCTCGCCTTGTTCGGTTTCCCCCAGAGAGACCAATGGATAGAAAATCTCTTAGCCCCCCACTGCACCCCCATCTGGGCCTCTTTTCCACTTGGAAAGAGCTGGGTTGTGTCACCCCATCTTGTCTTAAGCATTGAAGACTGTAGCTCTGCACATTTCTCCTTTTATACAGAACCACAGTCAGTGGATACAAATGTGCCTTAAAAACCATAAAAGTGCTCTTCATCCCACTTGCTGGAGTTTGCTCTGCATTTTGCAAACACCCATACACAGTCCTGGTGTAAACTACGCTATCAAAAGATAATATAGGAAACCCCTGGAGCATCCCAGAGCTGCTGCAGGTAAATAGAGGCCATAAAGAGGATCTTTCGGAGTCCCCAGAATGAGCTCTCTCAAATGGCCTCTAAAGCCACACAATGGATAGAGAAACCAAGTTCCCCCAGACGAGGGTGCGCGTCTTCCGGGCGATACCCCTCCCCCGCGACCCAGAACGCAGAAGCAGGTACGCTGAGCAGGTGGAGGCTCTCTTCCTGGCGCCTCTTTGTGCATTCCATCTTCAAAGCGCTGTGACCTGTCTTCAGTGCACCCTCGGGTGTGGGATTTACATTTTTAATATTGGCATTTATGACGTGGTACTTCTTCCCGGCTAATTGGTATCAGAGCAAAATGTTTGCCTCTCTCCAGAAATAAATCTCTCCGAGAGCTTCAATCGTACATTTCTTTTGTTCTATCCCTCATTTGAAAAGGGCTCTATAAAGCCGCCAGACCCTGCTACATAATCTTTCGCCTCTCACGTTTTTAAATCTGGGGGTTTATGCTCTAATGGCTTTGATGTACTTACTATTCATCCTGTTACTTAAACCACGTTTTCCCCATCCAACACCCGCCTTTCCCCCAGCCCTGCAGCCTGCACCCTCTGAGGCTGAAAGGATTTTATTTATCATCCAGAACGTTTCCATAATTTTGGAAACATATGTTTTGAAATTGCATTCCAATATCTCATACTATGCTCTTTGTCTTGCATCTGTTCTAGAAAAACAAACAAAACCCACATAATTGTATGCCAATGGCTGCAGAGACTCCATTTTCCACAGGAGTTGGTTCTTCCACAAGGTAGGAGTCGCAAGAAAAGACATCAGACACCCTTTCTGGAATCACATTCTTGTGTTAATTAGAGTTAATCACTGATAATAGCCAACTTTCTGCAGCGTCCATGTGTGAAACTTTAATTGACTCTTTTCCAAATTCACTTCAATTTTACAAGATAATCTCTTCATTGAAAATTAGCTATTGTTGAAAAACAAAAAGTCTCTAGATAATGTTCGGCATTGTCTGGACAACTCAGTCACCTCTGATTCTCCTAGGACATGACCTCATGTTAAAAAATATACTTTTAAAAAACCATTGCTCTCCCTGCAATACCCTTGTGGGGAGACAGCAAGGCAACATACAATGAAAAACAAAGACTAAGAAACAAATTTAACTGAAACATGGAGAAATAATTGGACGAAATATATTTTAATAACTACAGCCATATATCATCTCCTTCCTGTTCAAAATTCTTAACACACCACAAATATCCTGTGTCTGTCCTCACTCCCTCTCTTCCTCTCTCCCTCCTCTCTCTCTCTCTCTCTCTCTCTCTCTCTCTCTCTCTCTCTCTCTCTCTCACACACACACACACACACCCCATTTAATCATAAAAACCCAATCATTTTACATCCACTTTATGTCCCTAGAATGCATGGTGTCAAAACAAAGCAAAATTTGATTAATTGCATGGAAAAAAAAAACTCCTTAAAACTAAGAACTGATATTCTGATATTCACCCTATTAAAATTTTTACCAGTGAAAGACATTTCCTCTCCAGTGTTTCTGCCCTTCTTAGCATGATTCTTATAGTCTTAGGACATGGGAGCTGCTAAGACGGCTAAGTGTGATGTCTACCGTGCTGTGCTGCTCCGTGTTTAACACCCAGATCAGAAACATCAGGGGAGCTCCGATGCCTAGTAGCTGCTAAATTCCATAATGTGAACCCCTTCATCATGGCCAATGTTAAGCTGCAAAAGCGATGTCACTTAGTGACAGGTTTGAGACTATACACAGCTGTCTGGTTCTTACATTATAGTACCCACTGACTCCCCGCAAACCACTGCATAGGCATGATTCATGGACTTTGAAAAGGTCTCAACACCTTTGCCATGCGGGACAAGTCTAGGTGTAACTCTCGCCATTTACACCAAACAGTACATTTCTGGGAAAACATTGAAATACTGTCAAATTTCTGATCCTATATAAAAGACATATAGGATCGGGGTAGAGAGGCCAATACTTTATCCTGTGATCAGTCAACCCAAAGTCCATGCAAATATCGCTGATCGGATCTCCACATGAAGATACAGTCAAAGACAATGCAAACTCATTCCCAGAACTTTTAAAAAGTACCAACAGTCTTGGAATAGTCTTTAAATGTTTATGGAAAAGCCTCAGCGAGAAACATTTCCAGCTAATCACTCTGTTATCAAGGCTTTAGAACATCCATATACTATCCCACATCTTCCTTTCTCACTCCCCCACGTCCATATATGTGCACATCTTGTCACGTCTACACACATGCACACATGCACACGCACACGCACGTGCACATCCTACGTCATCTTTCTTGCCTCCATTCAAGCCACACCACTTTTACTTGAGCACTGGTTCTCCAGCTACTGCTCCATCATTTGATTCTCTTCTAAATGCGGCAAGAGTGGTATCAATGTTAATCTCACGTTACAGATAAAGAAACTGAGGCACTAGATCTGATTTTGTTAAGGCTTCACAGTGGCTTTTTTCTGATGAGCCCAAGAATCTGGCCCGCACGGTGGGCAGGGCCTAAGGGTTTCTCGCTAAGGATAGTCAGCTTAGAGCCTGAAACCAGGGCAGTGTTTTCTAGGGCTATTCCTAAAAGGCTGCAAAAGGCACGTGAATGGGAAACACCCTTCACAGGACTGGGGACCTGTGACTGGCAGAGCTGTGCTTTCCGGGGCACAGCTGGATGCTGAGGCTGCTTGTGTGTCTTCTTCCCATCCAGGCGCATACTCCTGAGGACCGGAAGTGCGCTTCACTTTCCTCAAGCCTCCACAGGCAGGCCGTACAGAACAAAAGTGACCGACCAAGGAACGCCCTCCTCCACCCTAAGATCCTGAAATTCCCGCTAGGGTGAAAGCTTTTTCGGAAACTAAGAGCAACAGATGTGGTTGTAGTGAGCCTTAAATTGGTGGAAGCGAGGTAGCTGGAGAGGAGGTGCTTGTTTCAAGGCGAAGCAGTGATCTCACCAAATATCTCAGTTCATAAAACATCACTGACTGGCGTCTATACATCCTTTTGCTCTGTTCTGAAATTCTTTCTTTCTCATCCACAGCCCAATATCTTTCCCTACAACTGACATCCCTTTATGTTTATCTGTGTATACCTTTGACTATTATTAAAGAGTACATGCAGGTAAATTCATGTATAAAACTAGTGTATGCTCCCAAGTGTATGTTTGCTTTATTAATGCATTAATTGCACATATTAATTAGGTTTGACATATTTTCAAACACACGTACAACATGTAGTAATCAAATCCAGCCATCCTTCCTCCAGTTCCCCCGCCCTCTCCAGACCCTAGTAAATGAACTTTCCCATCAACTTTTGTTTTTAGCTTTTTTGGCTTCCACACTTGAGAGAGAACATGTACACCTTGTCTTTCTATGTCTGTCTTATTTCATTTAACATGACGTCCTCTGGTTGCCATGTTGCTGCAAAGGACAAGCTCTCTTCCTTTGCGGTCAATAATACTCCACTGTGTGCAGGCCCCGCATTTTCCTTATTTGTTTCTCTGCTCATGAACACCTAAGCTGGTTCTGTATTTTCCCCATGGTGAAGAGCACTACAGCGACCATGGTCATACTGACACCTCTGGTGTGTGACATCATTTCCTTTGGATACATCCCCAAGTGGTATAACTGAGTCACGTAGTAAAACTGTTCTGCGATTCTTATCAATCCCTGTTTTCACCCTGCATGATGCTTTCAAATGTTTCCATACTGCCAAATGGTCACCAGGTTTTCTCTCCCAAACATCAAATAATATTCTATCGTCTGGGATCCAAATTGACAAGGAAGGACAACAGCTTCCAACATCCCCTCAGGCACAATGTTCTGATGGACATCTCAGATCTGTTCTTTCCCACATGGAAAATAGCCTAGAATGTGTTCCCAGGAAAGAAAAACCAAACCACTTGGTGTGTAACTTGGTTTGACTAATTACTGACAGGTCTGTAGCCACAGGACTGTCCCACCTCCAGTCAACGAGCTTGAAAGTTTCTGAGGCCCACTTCCCAACACAGCATGTTCAGGATTAAAATAACCACCTTCACCCTACCCTACACACACACACACACACACACACATACATACTCTCTCTCTCACACACACACACACACACACATGCATGTACATACATACATACACACTCTCTCACAGGCACGCACACACACATGCACACACATGCAATACACACATACATACAGCCTCTCTCACACACACATGCACACATGCACTCTCTTACACATGCACACACACTCACATGCACACACACACATGCATGTACACACATACATACAGACTCGCTCATACATACACGCACACTCATATGTGCACACACACATACAGACGCTCTCACACACAATCGCACGTGCACACACACATGTGCACACACTATGTTGTAGTGCTAATTCCCATTGCTCAAAGTGCAACCCATTCAGGAAACTAGTCACTTTAGACAAAAAAAGATAATGTCATTAAAGAGGGTTTTTAGCCAATCAGACTGGTGTCCTTAGAAAAAAAGGAAGATAGGAACACAAAGATAGACATTCTGAGAGGGACATAGGGAGATACAGGAAGAACACCACATAAAATTGAAGATGCAGATTGAGGCGAAATATCTGTGAGTCAGGGGACATCCAGATAGCCAGCAATCAGCAGCAGCAAGTAAGGAGACTGAAGAGAGGATCCCCCAATAGCCCTTAAAAGGAGCCAAGTCAGCAGACAGCCCATAAAACCGTAGGTCACTAAAGCCACCCATTTATTTACACTGTTCGTCTCTGGTAATTCAGTACAGCAGCCTGGGAAAGTAACATGTTCTACTTCCACAGCTCTCTGACCCATTGGACACAGCATGGCTCACTGTCTTCCTACGATTCCCTAGTCAACAAGGTAGCCTTCACATGCTTGTCAGCCATGACGTTTCCTTGGAAGCTGCCGATTCAACCCCTTGATTGCTTTTCCATAACAGTTTCTGTCTTTCTGTTGTTGACCTGCAACAGTGCCTTGGAAATTCTAAATATTTACCTCTTGGAATCTGATACTTTACAAATGTGTTTTCCAAAGTTATTATCTGTTAACTTTGTCCTCTCTTCATTGAACAAAGTTGCTTAACTTCTACTTAATGAAATCCATCCCTTTCTTTCATTATGCAGATCCAGGGACTCACTGCCCAGACAGTCTAGCTAAAACAGTAAGCTCCAGGTTCAGTGAAAGATCTTGTCTCAAAAATAAAAGTAGAGAGGGCTGGAGAGATGGCTCAGAGGTTAAGCACACTGACTGCTTTTCCAGAGGTCCTGAGTTCAATTCCCAGCAACCACATGGTGGCTCACAACCATCTGTAATGAGATCCGATGCCCTCTTCAGGTGTGCAGGCAAACATGCTGCATATATAACAAATAAATAAATCTTTAACAAAAAAAAAGTAGAGAGCAATCGTCGAGGTGTACCTGACATCAACCTCCAGCCTCCACACACATGGATGAGCACAGACAAATAAGTGAAGGAAGAAAGAGAGGAAGACAGGCAGGGGTGTGGCGTGAGGCTGTGAGGAACAGGCTACATCCAAGTGATAGCATCGTTAGCTTACTGTGCCTGCTTCATTGTGTTATCAGTTTCCTCAGTATATTAACAGAGCTGTAATTGCTGCGCTATAAACTTCCCAAGAAGGAAAGAATATTGCATAGACGAATATCGCTAGAGTCAGAACAGTGTGTCAGATCCCCCAAAACCACATGGGAGCATCACAGTAGCAAGCGAATGGGAACTAACGGTGTTCAGGCTACCCATCATGCTCTTGTCCAGGTCATCGGCCAAAGGAAAACTCAACAGTCTAACCGCGTGGAAGTAGCTCTGACCCCCGTGTGTTCCTCTGCCTCCAACTAGTTCAGAGTCAGTGATATCCACAGTTCCAATCCCTGAACCTTTGTAAAACATCACCAACCGGTCTACAGCCAGACATCCACAGCCTGACTGAGATTTCGTGGCAGCCCTACTACCAATGAAAAATAAATGCCACTCTGACTGGACACTAACTTCACACGTAAAACCAAAGGGTTACTCATGGCCCCCAGACAGCTACGAGTAGCCTGGGTTATATCATAAAACCCCATCTTAAAAATTCGAGACAAGACACCTGCCATGTGAGTGAAATGTGCTCTTCATTAGATTCCCCAGAGAATTCCTGTTCTCCTCAGACACCACAGTCTAGACGATACAGAAAGGCATTCTAACACACTGAAGACCCCAAAAGAGAAAACCCACTAAGCTGGCTTAGGTGAGCTGCCTATCAGACCCTCCAGGGACCAAATGAGAAAGCATGGATCCCAGAATAACCTAAACCCAGCTTAGAACCTTTTCTCATATTAAAAAATAAAAAAAACATAATACAGCGTGTGACTGGATGACATGAAATGAGGTATACAGGGGAAGTGTAGAAATTATGAAATACCAGACGGATAATTCGATTCACTCCGCAGACGTCTTCCACTCCTCTTCTGCTGCTGGGTTATCCTGCAAATCTTACCTTACTCCCTCCACAGACAGCCTTGCTCTTATTCCAGAGAGGCAACAGACTTCGTAAGAAAGGAATTCTACCAGCCACCCAGCACCAAACTGGCAAACCTTTCAACGTCCACATATTCTAGCCCAACTACACTAACGTCCCTATAGAGATTGTTCTACAGACTGTGTGGGGTCAGTTCAGCCTTGGAAAACAAGTTCCCATCTCTTCTTGGCCTTTCTAGAACCTTCCATGATTAGTCCCTTCTTCATGCCCTGCATGCTGCTACCTTTTCGTCTTGTCTTTCCCACACACCCTTCCTATCTAACCTTCACACCCATGTTTCCCTTCAGCTACTTCCAATCTCGCTTCTTTCCTCCTCAGCATCTCATGATGGCTACCCTCGCTCTCCTCTCCCTCATCTTCCGGCTGCACTTCCACGAGACTGGTGACTGCACTAAGCCTAACTCCACCAAGTCCCTACATCACTAGGCAAAGTTTCAGTTGATCTCTCAACAGAGGTTGACATGATGACCATCTAACCGCTCCCTCCTATGATAGATCACATCCATTCTTGACTTGAGTGAATGAGTGAGCCACAGTGGGCTTCCCTCCTATATAAAACGCTCTCATCTGCTGCGTATAAAGAATCCTGGCATCACAGTGATTTGACTTACAATATTTCACAGTGATGTGTAAAGGTGACTCATGTTCAATAGACACCACACTTCTGATTTTGAACTTTGTTCTTTCCCTGGGCAACACAGTCCTCTGTCATGAGGTTGGACGCGGGCAAGAGTAAGACACCAACCACCAACCACTGTGTTATTAAGCTGTGATGTTCATCAGGTTATGAATGTTAAATGCATGTTTGAGTTATGATGTTCCACCTTATGATGGGTCTATCAAAGTATAACCCTGTTGTCAAGGAAACAGCCTCTGTGTGTCTCCATTAATTAGACTTACTTGGGATCGCAGCTTCCGAGGGATCCCAGCCAATCACAGCGTGCTCTATAGTTGCAAGCGCATATGGCATTGGGTCCTCACATTCACGACTTACTAGGAGGCAGAGATACAAGGCAGAACCAGAAGCAGTACAATGTTCAAAGGTTCATCTCTAGTGGTCCACTTCCCCCAGCTGGGTTCCATGTTCTAAAGTCTCCACAACTTCCCACAGCCTCTTCAACTGGGAACCAACCATCCAAAGACATGAGCCTGTCGGGGAGACTTCACGCTGCAGCCACCACAATAGCCAACACCTCTTCGGCAACTATGGGGGCCGCAGGATGGGGATTCAGGAGGCAGGTTTTCTACACACGAGAAGCAACACCATGGTCTCAGTTATTTCAGGAGCAGCTGTTTCTGATACAGTAACCAACAGGCTATGGGAACTTCCTGACCCCTCTGCTTGGCAGGAAACTGTTAGACATCATGCAATTCTCAGCTGACTCCAGCTAGCACCCCACATCCAGATCTAGCAGAGTGGGATCCCCATAACCCACTCACTTTGCTTGATCCAAGACTGCAAAACAAGACAGTCAGCTCTGGGGCCTAGGGACCTCCTACTGTGTGGGAACCTCCTAATATGCCAAGTTGACATTCTGTCTCTGAGGACAGAAATTTCTAAGCTTGGTACTCTGAAACCCCTTTTAACACACACCAGCATATTCTGACTTCTTTGTAGCCATACAACCTATGTCTGCTAGGCTTTAACCCAACATTAGCCTCAGCACCCTGAACTCCCTTGGGAACACATCATCTCTAGGGAGAACCTGCCTCCCCAAAGTAAAAGATACAACTAGTCACAAGAGAAGTTGTACGCTTTGTCAAACTCTGTGCCATTTTGTGGCTCTCCACTAAGAAGTCTGGCTTCAGAGGCTGGAGAGATGCCCCAGAGATTAAGAGCACTGGCCCGGTTCAGTGTCCAGCACCCGCATGGCAACTCACACTGTCTGCAACTCCAGCTCCAGGGAATCTCACGCCCTCTTCTGGCCTCTGCAGGAACCAGACCCCTACACGGTACACAGGCAAGTATAAAGACAAAACACATATACACAGTAAGTTATAAAATAATTTAAAATAAAGAATTCAGGCTTCAGATCATGATTTCAACCTGTTCTACGCATATGTGTGTGTGTGTGATATGCGGATATAATATATTTAAGTGCAGTGATTTTACCATTTAAACTATATAAGAAAGCAACCACAAAATTGAAATTCTGTCTTTCAAAGGGTTTTATATACTCCTCTAACTGAAAGCAGCTTCCCAATAAAAAAAAAGATCCCATTTTACAAGTTAGCCTGACCCGAAATAGTAACTATAGCCTTAAAGGCTATTATCCTGTTGCTATATAAGGGATTTGGGGCATGTAAATGGCGATTAACACAAGCAAGCACAATCGCTTTATAAAGTGCCCCCTGGCAGAGCCCTGGTGGCACGCCATGGTCACACCTCCTTAGTTAAGGAATCCCAGAAGCCTAACAGACTCACACTGGAAGGAGCCCTGACAAGCACAGACCACCCCTCCGAAACCTCCCAAGGGATGGAGGTCTGCTGCGAGGGGGTGTCGGGATGAGGAAGGAGCACTGCCGGTCGACTCCCAGCCTCCATGCCTGCCAGGGTGCACAAAAGGGAATAATCCTGAAGGCAGGATGTATTGCAAGAAGAATTTCTGGGTGTCTGTGTCAGGTTTTCCTATAAGTTTGTCGTTTTTGTGTTACAAGTGAAAACAAACACTTCCTGGCCTTAAACTTGGGGAATCAAATGACAGCCTTAGCTGGAAAGTGTTTTGAATTTATTCTTTCATACAATACATCTCTACCTCAGTTTCCCCTTCCTCCACTCCTCCCACCCCACCCTCCACTGCTCCTCTCCCCCAGATCCATTCCCCCTCCATTTTTCTTCAGAAAAGAGCAGGCCTCCCGGAGCTATTAACTGAACATGGCATAACCAGTTACAACAAGATTGGGCATAAACCCTCATGTGAGGGCTGGACAAGGCAACCCAGTAGGAGGAAAAGGGTCCCAAGAGCAGGCAAAAGAGTCAGAGACACCCATACTCCCATTGTTGAGGATCCCACAGAAACACCAAGCTAACAACCATAGCGCATGCAAAGGGCCTAGTCCAGACCCACTCTGGTTCTATGACTGTTCAGTCTCTGTAAGCCCCCATGAGACCTTCTTAGTTCATTCTGTGTTTTCGTGGACCCCTCTGACTCCTGCAATTCTTCCTTTCCTCTTCCACAGGGTTCCCCAAGCTCCCAGGAGAGGAACCTGAAGGAGATCTCCAATTTGGGCTCTCTCTCCATTTAATATTTGACTACAGGTCTCTGTATCGGTTGACAATTGATTTTCAAACCATCAGAGTCAACCCCAAGCTACAGACAGAAGCATGAAGGTCTCAGTGTGGGGGGTGGTGCTTGTGTGTACATGTGTGTATACATGTGTGTGTATGCGTGTGAGTGGGGGGATAGGGGCATGTGTGTGTGCATATGTGTGTCTGTGTGTGTGTGGCAGTGAGAGGGACACTTAGCTACTTACAGGCAATGCTACCACTACCAAAAGCAGAAAGATGCCTTTCAAAATTTGCCATCCATGAACAATAATTATCTACCTGTCATAATAGTAGTTCTAGAAGTAATAATTACTATTACCATTTTACTGCCTTTCTTGTCAGTATTTATTTCTGTGTAAATACTTGGATATAATTTTTAAATAATATATACAATGCTTTCAACATAATTGTATAATCCTCGCTTTCCTTTTTGTCTTTGTTTTTGTTGTATGAAATAGAACTTCATATAGCTTGAAACTCACTAGCAGCTAAGGATAGTGAACTTGTCATTCTCCTGCATCCATTTCATAGGCTTGCAGCATCACATCTAGCTTTAGATTTTCCTTTTATATTAGATTGTAATAACTTCTCTGGGTCCTTAAAGACATCTTTTTACACTCTTGGTTTGTTTTATTCTCTGGATCTGGATCTTGTGGTATAGCCCTGGCTGGCCTGGAACTCATTATGTAGACCAAGCCAACCTTAACGGCTTGGGTGATCCATCTGCCTCAATCTCTATTCAAATACTTCAATTTTAAAAATGAATACAAGTTCAGAAAAAAAATAATTAATTTGAAGTTTGCTTAGCAAAACATAGTATCTCCTACACTTAGATGAGGAACCAAGGAGACAGAAAATGTGGGACAGAATTCCTTTCCTCTGTTTAGTTCCATAGATGGATGGATATACAGCGAAAATATCTGCACAGCTAGAGATCTTTGCATACCAAGTTCCAACATACACAGGGCCTCAGATGTGTGGCTCAAGGGCAGGGCACAGGCTTAGCAAATTCAAGGCCCTGGTTTAAATCAAAGATTAAGGAAAGACTCTGGTGTCTAGATATAGAGAGGACAGTGAAAGCCAAGGGCTGGGTGGAATCATACCAAATGCCAAAGTGTAGGAAAGAAAAGCATAGGATCCACTGAACCACTGGAAAAGAAGAAACGACCGTCTCGGTTAGTACCTCCCTGACCAGGACCACAGGGAAAGTGTCACGGGGAATAATTCCAGCACTGTCTTCCACACACAGAGTAAGAACCACGTACACTGTAGCCTGTGGACATCATGGGGTTCGCTCTCTCAAAGCAAAGCTGTATACATACGCTGATACCTCAGATTTTATTGTTATAGATTGATCCTCATCCATATTCTCGATCTCTGTTAAAAGCAAATGACCTAGGAGCACCAACACTTTACACTGGCTTTACATCCTTCCAGTCTCCTGTGACCGTGGCAGACATGACTAATCAATCCCAGCGATTCTGCCTCATGAGGTGATCTCAGAGTCTTTGGCACAGCACTCGAAGCAACTACTACCCGTCGAGAGAAGCTGGGACACACACGGAAAATTATTTGCCATCTTTTATAAAAGTGACAGCGATAATAAGCTTACGTTTGAGCAGTAGTTGACAGTCTAACAAATCTTTCTCGTTTGAACAAGCACTCTTTTCCTTTTTCATTCTTAAACAAAAGCAGGTGGTTAAAGAGTTTCCATACACTCAGCTATCATCTGTAAGAAGCGGGTCCCAGACAGCAACACGGCACCCAAGCCTGTCCCAGACCCAATGCTCGAAGGACTCCTCTTCATACCTGGGTTAGTAATTCCGCCCTATCCTGCTCTGACAGTAATTTCCGGAAAGGTAAATAGGAGGACCCCAGGAAGTCCTAAGGATAAGAGTACACAAAGATACAGGACCTCACAACCCGGAGAGCCTGGACTGAAAGGACACCACAAAAAGTTAACCCTTTCCCTGGACAGAGCAGTAAAGGGCCCCGCCCGCAACTGGAATCTGACCGCAACTCGGAACCCCATCATAGCCAAAAATGAGCCAGACCACATGAAGCCATGTGGGCATCAAGCTGGACATGTCTCTCTTCGGCTGGCACCCGTGCAGCTCCTCTCAAAAGCAGCCAGATATCCCCAAGGCCTCCCCGAGATGACACATTGGTGGTATAGTAGTGAGCATAGCTTCCTGCCAGGGTTGCTCCCAAGTTGCAAACACCCTGGGGGGAAAACACAATCTACCACATCCCTTTCTCTTTAGAGTTTCACCTCTCAGGCCTCCCCCCTCCTCTCTGATCTACAGTCCATATACCACGTGGCTCCATTTGAGGAAAAAAATGTTAAGATTAGCTCCTATAAACAAGGGATTCCCAATGCGGAGATTCCAAGGGCTCCCATTAGCTCACCCTCCGACCCTGTTCAGTATTGGAAGTAGAACAGTCCTAAAAAATGTTTTAAAACACCCGAATTAGATAGCATGTTGAATCTGAAGCTAACATACGGACTTTTGACTTTAAAAGGCTATATTTTCACAACAAACACGTGTTGCTATGGTGACAGCGTAAGCCTATGTAAACTCCAGGCATTTCTGTTCATAGAAACTCCTGAAGCAAGACCAAATGTTGGCCCTAACGTTCTTGTTCTTGCCAACTTCCAAATAGCACACAAATTTGCCAGAAAATAAATGGGTGTGACTAATACAAGCTCAGAACTTTTTTTTTTCAATTTACCTTGAGGGCAGCATTTGTTGATATGGGAGCTGGGTGAGCTAAACATCCCCCTCCCCGTAAATCCGTCTGTTTTATTTACACCTCCTAAAGGGTCTGTGTGCACATTTTTTCCATAAATTGTACAACTGCTAGTAATCACGTAGCATCCCCATCTGTGGCCCGCTCAATTTTTAACACCGCGTCTCTTCCTTTCGCTTGTGTTCCATTAAGCACTTATTACAGGCAAAACAATCCAGACTTAACTCTTCCGGTCCAGGTACACCTCCCAGGCTGCAGAATTGTCAACAAGCTCGTACACAGGTGACACCTCCAAGGTCCACAAGCCCACAGGAAACCCTATTACAAGCTCAGAGACATCAAATTGGTTTCTGCTATCGACTTTCTTTCTTGTGACCCCTGCCCCGGCCCTCTAGGCCCCAATCCCAAATCCCTCCTTTCTTCCGCGCTGGGGTCAGCGTGTGTGGCAACTGTGCTCGCCCAGAATCTACTCTAGCCCGTGCCCGAGAGCGCCTGCTAATTACTATAGTCACACTTCTTAATTCAACAAGCGCCAGGCGGCTGGCTGCCGTCTCCCCAGTGAGAAGGGTCGCCAGCTCTCTCCCGCAGGTCACTAAGTCGGCATTTATTTCCTGATAGGAGATGGCATTACAAGGTAGCTGTTCCAACATGAATGGTAATCAACCGTAATTAAAAGTGATACACCCAGTCTGACTCATGCGATAGTGATAAAAAAAAAAAAAAAAAGCAGGTAGTGGGAGGGGGGAAGAAAGAGAGAGATTCTACGTGGTCACAGCTGACCGAGTGTCTGCAGAGTACATTTAGAATTTCTGAGAAATAATGTGAGACTTTATTTTCTATTCATTCCCACAGGAGGAACCCATGCACCTGAGTACCACAGGGAAGAGCAGAGAGTGCGGATTTCCCGTGAAGGCACAGAAAGTGTATCGCCCAAGAGTGCACCCTTTCATGTGGCACCAGGAACTGCATGTCAGGGGCGTGGCCCTGTGAGGACTCTCTGACCCAGAGAGCGACCTAACTAACTTACGGACGGTGCCAGTCTCCAGCCTTAGAAACTACAGAAATCCACGTGCCAATCCGCTACCATCCAGGGGCGCTTTGACCTGAGCTACTCAAATTGATTTTTGCCACCCAGATTTCTAGCCTCAACCCTGCGGAGTCCTCTCCAAACTGCCAGTAGCATAGCCCTGCTGGTGAGCAGATCCCCAGGTCATCTGGCACCTGTGTACGGGTCATGAGCCCATCGTCAAGACTCAGCTCAGCTCTATGTCCGTCATGACTGGGGTCACCTGTGACCTCCAGGCTCTCACTGTACTGTCACCGCCCACTCCTGCTCCGGCCAGAGTCAGGTTCTGGGACCACAGCTGACTCTCCAGGTCCACTGAAGTCAAGTGTTCCCAGGAGAAACTGGAACAGAAGTGTGCTCAGGGGGGAAGCCAAGCTCACGTATGACCCGAGCCCTGTTCCCTCCATCTGAGTCCACAGGGACATCTGGAGGGCAGAGTGCCCACAGAGAGACCAGGCTGGCCTTTCTCAGCTCCACACAGTCCCCCACCCGCTACTGGCCTCCTGGGGGCAGAAGGAATAGGCGCGATCCTGCAACCCCCTGACAAAGCTGAGTATCCCTCTGGATGCAGAGGGAAGCTGGGTGTTTGGGACACCCAGCTAGTAAATGAGCTCCAGCGGGGTGGATACACCCCTGGAGAAGTAAGCAACGTCATATCTTAACCTTAGTTTCTAGAGGGATTCACCTGCAATGACCCCCTAGAAACCACTAGCCCTACTTTACGTGGAGGAAGGCATAGTCGCGGCACCCGACTCATTCATTCCGGTTCCTCCATTCAGACATGTTTTAGTTGCTCCTATTGGGCGGGCAGTGCCCTGAGATACAAGCGAAAGACATAGACCCTGCATTTCAGGAGTGCTAAGTAGAGGCTATGGGCGTGTCGGGCTACCTGAGGGCCTTCCCAGCATGCTTCTTGGTCCTTCATCCAGGCCTTACTTTGGGCATCAAGGATAGCTTTCTATATACATTGACTAAAGAGACTTCACAGCCCAGAATAAAAAAGAGAAAACTGGCCTCAGAACAGAGATTTCTTGCTTTGAAAGAGAGACCGAGAACTGGGGAGTCTTGGTTGTCACACTAGCAACTGACTGGCGGCGATCTCAGAGCGTAAACAAGTGCTATAAATGAGAGAAAAGTAGGAGTGAGCTGCATGCCAGTGAGTCCTCCTTCTCCTCAGGAAGTGGGGATCGCCTCAGCAGCTGTTCAAGGCAGAAGGGCCTGGTGATCTAACACCAACTATTGGATAGGGGGCCATGAATTTGAAAGATGGTAAGGAGTGCTGGATGGGAGAGTCTGTGGGAGAGGAAGGGGGGAGAGAAATGTAATTATATTATAACCTCAAAAAGGAAAGAAAGAAAGAAAGAAAGAAAGAAAGAAAGAAAGAAAGAAAGGAAGAAAGAAAGAATTTTAAATGCCATCTTAATCATTATTTTATGTTACTCAGCCGTGCTAAGCCCACTCACATTGTTCGGAAAGAGGCTACCAGAACTTCTTCATCCTGCAGAACAAACACTCTACCCTTTAAATGACAGTTCTCCTCTACCCATTGGCAACCACCTTCTACTTTGTCTCCACAAAAGTAACTGCGTTAGTGAGAGAGCTTATTAAGGAGGTACAGGATAGAGGGAGGGTGGGGGCTACTGTAGACATCTTATTAAGATAGCACACACACGTAAACATGCACACGCACGAGCAGGTGCATGCCTGGGTAGGCACAGAAGCTACTCACACACACAAACACACACACACACACACACGCACACGCACACGCACACATGAGCAGGTGCGCACCTGTATACCTGTATTTGCACCGAAGCTAATGGATGTCACTGGGTATCTCCCTCCATCCTCTCTGTCTTATTCCCAAGAAGAAGCATCTCTCCCTGAACCTGGGGCTTGTGATGTGTTTTGTCTTGCCTTGCCCTGTCTTCTGTTGTCTGGGACTGAAGCCAGCAAGTCCCAGTGATCCAGTCTCAACCCCACACCACTGGTGCTTGGGTTTCAGGGAAGCCGGTAGCCAACTTGTGAGGGTGCTGGAATGCATGCTCTCAACCTGGAATTTGCTCCTCTTGGGCAGCAAATGCTCTTAACATCCGAGCCATCTCTCCAGCCCTACCATTTCATTTTGTTGTTATCTTTGGTTGTCTGGTTGATCTGTTAGTTGCTTCTGAGACAGGGCCTCGTTATTCCCAATCCTCCCATCTCAGCCTCCCTAGAGCTGGGATTACAGGGACCACATACCTATAGAATGTGACTTTTGTAATCAGTTTACTTCTCTTAGCATACAGTTAATATGGTCCACAACATCCGAGATGGGGATAAAGAAAAAGGATCGCAGTGCATTCATGGCCCAAGAGACCACCAAGTCCCTTTAGATAAATGCATTTTTGGAGAATTGTTTTAATTATGTGCCCTGGGCTGATATAGCACCCAGGTAGGATATAGCACCAAGATCCCTACACCCTCTGCCTAGTCATAGGGAGTGCACCCTTCCTGGTTTCCCCAGCAACAGACTTGCCCAGGACCCAATACTTGATCCCTACTTGGGGTTCCAATTACTCAAGATTGTCTACCTTGTTTCTATTATTCTGACATGGACCCTGCGAACCTTTCAGTCAAAGCATTCTACCCCATACACAGGCAACACATTCAAAGCTAGTGTGGATTCTTATCGGGTCTTATTACTGGGTGCATTAAAATCCTAAAGACTATGCCAACCATTTTTTTTGGTATGTGAAGTAATTAAAAGCTTGTCAAGAACAACATAAGCATGCCTTTGAAATCTCACTTTGCCTATGGCATCCTACAAGAATTTGCCAAGCAGAAACAAATATCCCATCCCCTGCTCATTATTGCCAATTATCAAAATAGGTCAAGTCCAAGGCCTAGTCCTCGTAATTAATTTCCTAACCAGTCCCCCAATATCTCCTAACCCAATCCCCGCAATATCTCCAGCCCAGCCTATGACGAGTCCAATGGGTCCCTGCAGAGACTCTTAACTCTTTCAGACCTCCAGGG
Organism: Arvicola amphibius; assembly: GCF_903992535.2. Lineage (NCBI taxonomy): Eukaryota > Metazoa > Chordata > Mammalia > Rodentia > Cricetidae > Arvicola > Arvicola amphibius. The sequence continues at coordinate 82,199,545 of NC_052047.1, forward strand.
GGCATCACTGAGCCACTCCCTAACTGCTACATTGAGAGGGACCCTGTTTGAGATCAAGTTGCTTGTCCCGAAGAAACTCTGTTGCTGATGTGTTTTCCAAAATTATAACCTCCCCTGCATAGCTCTACTCAGTAAGAAGCAGGCATTTCTGCCCACACAGCCACATGTGCGGCTCAGAGGGTCAGGTCTCCCGTGAGCTGCACGGGTCTGCAGGGCTCCTGCTCCACAGCTGGACACAGGTGATCCGTCTTCTGTCTCCACTGCCTGTGTTTCCCAGGATGTGGGCTCTGAAGCTGCATCCTATGCCAGTTCCCTTTGGCAGGAAAGGCACCTTCTGGTGTCGTCGCTGCCATCCCAGGCCTTCACGCCTGCCAAACTCCTCATGTTTTATCGATTTTTATTTAAATTGGTGCTCAAGGAATTAACCCAGCTTATACAAATTCCGTCTTCCTAGAGCCATTCTGGTGTGGCTGCACTTGTGGCACTCTCCAAATGAATCGAATTGGATTTTAATGACGGTAGACCCCATTAAGCAACACCTGATTGGGTTATTTCCTGGAATTTCATCTTCATTGTTTTCTTCATCCCTGTTATCCAAAAAATTCAACAAGGGAGCCATTGGGAGCTGCTGCCAAGCTTTATTAGATTTTCCTTGAAATCATGGTTACATTTTCTTCTATCTCTTTATGGACGTTCTGTTGTTGTTGTTGTTGAAATTACCTGGCGCAACACGAGTGAGAAGGAAACAGAACACGCAACAAACCCACTTAGGAGTTTATTAGAGGGGGCGTGTGCAGGCCTGGAGAAGTCAGTGTGCAAAGAGCGAGAGGAAGTTGGTAGTCCGGTTTTTAAAAGCTGCCTAGCGCATGCGCACAGGGGGTTGACGTGGTTATGTCATACGCAGATGACGGGGCTCACGCATGCACTCAAAAGGGCTCAGCTGAGTCATACGTGGATGATGTAATTCACACCACACATGGGTCACGCAGAGCCCTTTAACATCCTCAGGGACCATTAGGCACTTCTTCCTGAGGCACATGCATGGCCCCTAGAACCCGGAAATATCAGCCTTATGTGGCTGAAATCATTATAGCTGTTGTTGTTGTTTTGGGGTTGGGGGGTTGTTGTTTATTGTTTGCTTGATTCTGATCTTTATTTTGTTTGTCTTTTAAAGTCTTTTTTGTTTGTTTGTTCTGTGTTTTGAAGCAAGGTTTCTCTGTGTCGCCTTGGCTGTCCTGGAACTCGCTCTATAGACCAGGCTGGCCTCGAACTCAGAGATCCACCTGCCTTTGCCTCCCGAGTGCTGGGATTAAAGGCGTGAGCCACCAGTGCCCAGCATTTAAAGTCTTCCTCTACTAGAGCTCACGCTGGCCCATAACTCACAATCCTGCTGCCTATGCCCATACCACCATGCCTATCTCATTCATTCATTCCACAGACTGTCAATTTATGTCTCAGGGTCTCTATTGCTGGAACAAAACACCACGACCAAAGCAACTTGGGGAGGGAAGGATTTATTTGGCTTACACCTCCACAGCACCATTCATCATCAAAGGAAGTCAGGACAGGAACTCAAGCAGGCAGGAACCTGGAGGTTGGAGCTGAAGTAGAGGCCATGGAGGGTGTTGCTTACTGGCTTGCTCCCTATGGCTTGCTCATCCTTCTTTTTTTTTTTAATTAAAACACTGCTTGGCCCATTAGCTCTAGCCTTCTATTGGCTAACTCTCACATCTTGATTTAACCCATTTCTATTAATCTGTATATCACCACGAGGTTGTGGCTTACTGGGAAAGACTCAGCATGTCTGACCTGGCGGTTCCATGGCGGCTCTCTTGCTCTGCTTTCTTTCTCCCAGAATTCAGTTCTTTCTTCTCCGCCTACCTAAGTTCTGCCCTATCACTAGGCCAAGGCAGTTTCTTTATTCATTATCCAATGAAAGCAACACACAAACAGAAGAAACTCCTACACCATTTCCCCTTTTCTGTTGAAACAAAAAGGAAGGCTTTAATTTTAACATAGTAAAATTACATACAACGAAACAGTTATCAAGCAAGAATTACAGTTACAATATTTATATCTACTTTATCTTTCATCATAACTAAGGAAAACTATAACTATAAATTCTTCAACTCCATCAAAGACTCCAGAAGGATATAATATTACCTAAGTAAATAGGAAGTGCATTATAAACAACTTCCAAAACTCTAGAATTGACAGAGACATCTCGCTGCCTGGACAGTCACCCAAAGTCCTTCTGTACCATTGGGGCATCCTTCTTCAGCCTACAGGCCCATAGTATCCAGCAGACTTTTCCATGAAGCTGGAAATTTCAAAGACAGTTCCACCTATATTGGCAGGATTTAGTTACTTTCCTCTGTGTCCTGCAGAATGTCTAGCAGACTCTTTCATGAAGAGGAACCCCGAAGGACCAGCTCACCTTTAGGCAAGTTCAGCAGTCATCTCGCTGTGGGTACTGCATGTCCAGTGAAGCAGTCCAGGCAAGAGAAGTTTCTTGCCCAAACTGAGCCTGCTTTCTTAAAGAATCCAGGACCACCAGCCCAGGGACAGCCCCACCCACAATGGCCTGGGCCTTCCCCCATCAATCACTAATTGAGAAAATCCTGGATCTGATGGCAGCATTTCCTCAGCTGGGGTTCAGATGACTAGCTTGTGTCAAGCTGACATAAACCTAGCCAGGACAACATACATTGTAAAAACAAAAACAAAGACAAACTGGATTTTGTTGGTTATGTAACAATTATGGGGACTATGATTCTCCAAAAGAAACTCTCATATGGTGTGTCTCATTTACATGTAATTGTCTATCTTATTATAATTTTTAATTTATGTATGTGTGTGTGGTTGAGTGCACATGCACACATCATGTGTCTACAGGTGCCCCAGAAGACAGTGTTGGTTCCATCCCCTGGGGCTGGAGTTTCAGGCAATTGTGAGTCACCTGCTGTGGGTGATGGGAATTTTCAGGTCCTCTGGAAGAGCAGCAAGCACTCTTAGCCACTGAGCCAGGTCTCCAGCCCCTAGAACCTTTCTTAATAACATGAAAGCCATTTTACCCTTAGGATGGGAAACCCAATTCGACCATATATTCATTTATATAATCTGACTTAACCCTATATGAATAAAATGAACAAAACAACTGAAATAAGATAGATAGATTAGACAGACAGACAAACAGACATCATGATGGCAAGGTAGGAAAGGACAAGAGCCTTAGAGTTTTTCACCAGAAGAACTTTCACCAGAGAACAAGCAAGAATTTCAACACAGTGAGCATTTGCTGTTAAGGTTGCTGACAAAGATTTGACATTCTTTTCATAGACAGACATTTTATGTTAGGCAGCAATGAACCAGGCTCAAGGTCTGAATGCACATGACCTTGGGTAGGTCCTCATTTCCCTCCCACACGTTTTCTGAGATTCTCCAATGGGACTGTTAACTTGGTTTTTTTTTTTTTTTTTTTTTGGTTTTTTTTTTTTCAAGACAGGGTTTCCCTTGTAGTTTCTTTCTAGAGCCTGTCCTGGAACTAGCTCTTGTAGACCAGGCTGGCCTCGAACTCAGAGATCCGCCTGCCTCTGCCTCCCGAGTGCTGGGATTAAAAGTGTGCACCACCACCGCCCGGCTTGTTAACTTGTTTATAAAGAAGCTGTCCCACCTTCCCGCATCTGAGACTTAGACTCTCACATTGTCAATCATAGTCCTGTCAGGTCACCTCCAGACCCACCTTGTGATCTCATCTAAGTTCCTTAACAACCTTTGGAAGAAAATGACAGTAGAAATAACAAATCCTACATGTTTCTACTGTAAAGACAACAGCTATTGTGTAGAGTGACTCTCAGCCCACGACGGTGCTCTCCTGTCTTATTACCGTCTTCCGGGGTGCCTCCCTTTCTCGTGGGGAAGCTCTCTATTGAAATCTCTTAATAAATCCCAACTCTGCCTCATACTGGCTCATCCTGAAATCCCTTTCCGCATCAAAGCCGAGGATCTGGTGCTCCCTAAGTTGAGGTCCCTAAAAGATTAAGAGACTCGCTAGGACTGCTGTGGGCAGCGGACACAAAGAGCCACAACTCTGTCCTTGTCACCACTGACAGGATTGCTCTGTGGCATCAGCCTGAGACCCCAGTTCTCCCTCAGACTCCAGCAGACTTTGGCGCTCCCCAGTTCTCCTCTACAGAGAAGGGTGTGCTCATCCTGCCCCTGCCGTAACTGCAGAGTTGGGGACCATGTGTGTACGAGGAGAGTGGGGAGGTGAGAGGGGCATCCCAGGAAAGAGGCCCTTGGTCTCTACCCCACTTTCAAACCTCAACGTTCCATTTAATTTCTCTTTTTCCAAAATCTTCATAAGGTGAAATTCAACAGATTGGCACATCGCTTCGTTTCTTTCTCTTTTTTTGTTTTTTTTTTGTTTGTTTGTTTGTTTTGAGACTGCATCTCACTCTAGTGAATGAGATTCTAGCGAATGTTTATCTAGCAAGGCTTCTGCCCCACCCCCTCACATGCTGAGATTATAGACACATGCCGCCACTTCTACCTTTTTTTTTTTATTATTATTATGTACACAATATTCTGTCTGTGTGTATGCCTGCAGGCCAGAAGAGGGCACCAGACCCCATTACAGATGGTTGTGAGCCACCATGTGGTTGCTGGGAATTGAACTCAGGACCTTTGGAAGAGCAGGCAATGCTCTTAACCTCTGAGCCATCTCTCCAGCCCTACCTTATTCTTGCATTAAGAAACAGTCACTACTTCCCAGCTGCAGAGGAAGTGTGACAGCCACCGAGCTCCCGAGCTCCATACCTTCCCCACCGTGACGGACTGTGCCCCTTGTTAAAACCATTAACTGAAAGTAAACCTGCCTGTTCTACTGGCTTTGTCCAACATTTTCTCACAACAACAAGAAAAGTAGCGAGCACAGGAAATTTGCACTGAGCCATTGCTGGGGTAAACCTGACTGTGACATGCTTGGGGCTCTGGAACTGGTTTGTTAGGAGAATGCAGAAGAGTTTGGAGCAGCGGTTAGAGAAATTCTAGAATGTAGAGCTTAAAGAGCCACTCTGGTAGGAATTTGGGAAGCCAGAATGCAAAGAGAAATGAAGAGGAGGCCTGGATCATGATATTTCAGAGAAGAACAAAGCTGTTGGAATGGACTAGATGCCATTCACGTTACATTCTGACAAAGAATCTGCCTGAGTTCTGCCTATGTCCTGAGAACTCCAGTAAGACTGAATTAAAGGCAATTGGTTAAGTTGTTCCGTAGAGAAAATTTCAAGACAATGTAACATCCAGTACTACATTGTGGCACTGCTTACTGCAATAACTATAGCCAGGCCTACAGCTGAAGACAACAAAAGCATCAGAGAGATACAAAATGTGCAGCTCGGCAAGGAATGGGGCAAGAGCAGGTTCATAGCCATAGACAGGGAATGCTGGGAGAGCAACTATGATTGACAGACAGACTCGCATCATGAAAGAGAAACTTCTTGCTCTGCACTGGGACACTGAGGGCAAGGCCCCACCCACCAAAGGCTCTAACTTGTGAAAACTCGAATTCTTTAAGCACAGCCTGAGAATGGCACGGAAGGGTTCCCTGTGCCACTGTGATAGAGGGGAGCTGGTCGCAGGATCTGGCAGTACTGCCGACATGGTGTTGGCTCTGCAGGCATGCACATGTAGCAGTGAACAGATCACGGAGGCCTAGATCAGGGTTCCATTGATCTTCTGACGCCAGGCAGTGTGTGGTAAGGATGGGCTCCCTGCAAGGAAGAGGAGGCCCTGAGAGGTAATGCATGAAGCTGGAGACACCAGGATACCGGAGATGCCATGACCACGCGGACATCTACCAAAGAAAATTATAGCTATAGAGTGGAGCTGGTCCCAAGAGCTATATGTACGCTATAGGCAGCGGAGCCGGAGAGTTAGGACTACCCAAAGCCTCCAGAGCCCAGAGGACTCTATCACGAGTCCTGGACGCCAGACATGTGTCCAGCACCTTGTGTTCCTGCTGCCATGCCTGCCCTATAGTAATAAATCCCTTCTTAAAGCATGAACTCAAATAAAACCTTCCTCCAGAGAGAGAGAGAGAGAGAGAGAGAGAGAGAACAGTCAAGTCAAATTATAACTGTTGGCTAGAAATAGCAAAGATTTGTACCACCACCACCATCTCCTGAAAATAACATTAATTAAGTTAATTAATTAGCAGACTGGAATTAATCTAACGTTTATCCGCATGTCTATCATGTCTATCAAGTGAAAGTATTTACTTAACAACTATTGCACGCAATATTCGTTCAGTGACATAGAACAAGAAAACTCAGGATTCCAACTTGCACTATCCGAAGAGCTTACAACTTGGCAGGGGACTAAGACACTTGTGGGGAAAAAAAGTACAAGACACCACGGTGATTGATTCACCAAAGCAAATCGCAAAAATAGAGACACCAATGGACAAAAAAGTAAGTGCTACGCTTTAGAAAATTATGTAATAAATCTCCTTGCTAAAGAAGGCAAACCAAATGACAAAATATTAGGAAGAGAAACTGAAATAACAAATTACATACTTTAACAGGCAGCTACAAAAATTAGTTTATTATAAAAAATGCTAAATTATAGGCATTAGCCATGAAAAGATAGATTCCCAAATTGCTCACAGAATTTTTTTACTTCATGTTGTAATATATTTAAGCAAGTATTATTTTCACTTTTTCATATTAAGTAACTGCTCATGTATTATTTCTATAACTTAAATAAACATTTTTAAAATCCTTAGGGGCAATGCCTAATTTAGGTTTCCAGTCTCTTCCTGGGTCTCTCTGCTACTCTTTCTCAGCATTCTTCATGTTGACAGAGCATATTAAACTAAATCTGGGCAAATGTTCAGAGTGGAGCATTTGAACAACAACCTTCTTATGTTTTGATAAGTGCCCATTCACTTACCGTTAGACAAAGCACAATGACTTGGAAAAGAAATGGATTCTGACACATCAAAAGCATTTGCCTTCCCCCTGATATTTTATCTGTTTGTGGTCTGGATTTTGAAATACTGGAGAATGTTATCATGAATTCCAAATATAATTATGTGTTTCTAGAAAAGAGACATCATTATTTGATAGCATAAATGGCTTTGGTATAATATCCAATGTCACTTCCCCCACTTTGTTCTCGTAACTTATCCTAATTGAACACTTGGAGGAGACTCAGGCCCTGTCCATATAGGCAAAATCAGAAATGGCATTAAAGCTACGACAGAACACTCGACTAAAAGATTACTCCTACAGGATAATTGAATCAAAAGGCAGACTCAGAGGTGGGAGACAAGCACTAATCTTATGCTCCTCTCCCATGAAGAAAATTACATCACCCCGAAACACAAGAGGCTTGTCTTTCACAAGGTACAAGAGAAAAAAAAAAAGGACCAGGCTCACATCCTAATCTCCTTGATTTCACTCCAAATGGAAAATGGGCCCAGGGACTTCTGAGCATGGCACCAGATTAAGTTAATGCCAATTCGCCCTTCTCAGTGAAAGATTAATACATGCACACTGGGCAAAATATGACATACACACAAATATCCCTAGGCACTGATTTTTGTTCAACATTTATTCTACTTGTCTACTTACTAGCATCCTAAACAGAGTTTGTGGGGTTTTTTTCTATGTATTCATGTGCACTCTGCCCTCCATGGGGGGCACAAACAGCTGGAAAACAAGCACCTCAGAAAATTGCCATCTGTCTGGCCTTGTGACCAGCATACAAATGCTCCCTCCTTTAGCTGAAGGCTCCAAAACAGTAAGGGAAATTCTAGGGACGTACATACCTGCCCCCACCCTCCCGAAGAGAACCACCTCCTCCTTGGGGGCATAGTTAATGTCAGAGCTAATGGCAAAAGGCAGTCCAGAAGGAAGCTGGCCGGGTGTGAGGGCTCACATCTGTAATTCCAGCACTTGAAAGGCTGAAGCAGGAGGATGGTCTTGAGTTCAAGCCAGCCTGGTCTGCAGAGTAAGAACTTTACTCAAAGGAAAACAGACGGGAGTTGGGGTGGAGCTGAACTTGAAATGTTTCCTCCGAATTTGTGGTAGACCCCACACTTCTCTCTCCATCAGAGTTCCTGGGTGTTCAGAAGGAAGGGCCATACAAGTGGGAAATGGATCACTTCCTAGTGCAGCTCACTTCCTTATGTAGGATCACCTTCTGATGCAACTCACTTCCTGATGCAGCTCACTTCCTGAGGCAGGTTCACTTCCTGATGCAGCTCACTTCCTGAGGCAGGCTCACTTCCTGATGCAGGCTCACCTTCTGATGCAGCTCATTTCCTGATGCAGCTCACTTCCTGATGCAGCTCACTTCCTGATGCAGGCTCTCTTCCTGATGCAGGCTCACCCTCTGATGCAGCTCACTTCCTAATGCAGGCTCTCTTCCTGATGCAGGCTCACCTTCTGATGCGGGCTCACTTCCTGGGTGGGATGTGCACATATCTGTCTGCCCACCTGGATTCTAAGACATCAATGGAATGAAAACTCCACATTCTATAGGAAGGTTCAGATCAAGTACACAATAGAGCAAGGGAAAGCAAAGCAAAAAAAATCTTTCATAAACAAAGACAAGGCTAAATTGAAGACCAAATCCTACATGATACAATGTACATAGGGATACAGAGAAGATCACCTTCAGGCCACTCCTGCACACCCGTCTTCAGAACTAGAGGGACTTTAGAAAATATCTCCACTAGTCTCTTTGTAAAGGTCTCTGAGTTTCTAAAACCTAGGTGATTTGAGGATACACCGTGTTGGAGAGCTAGACCTTGAACTCAAGAGACTACACACACACATGTGCACACATACACATGGGCATCTGCACACATACACATGGGCACGTGCACAAAATGACAATGGCTGCTGCAAACAACCCAAGGGAAGAGAACCTTGGGATCTTTGTGCAGTCTGTGTTCCAGAAGGAATCACGGCAGAGAACTGAGTGTCACCCAAAGTTCTCTGCCCAGGCTCAAGAGGCACCAAAGCTTTTCCATGAAGGAAGCTGAAGAGAGAGGGAAAGGGGTACCAGGCAGGAAGCACCAGGAAATGATGAATTAAATGGATGACACCTCTGAAGCAGATGCAGACTGAGCAGGTCACTCAGAAGTGTGAGGACTCCAAGTGCTAATCCAGATGGAGGAAACTGCATCCTAGACTTTTTCCTGCTGGTTACAGTATAAAATTCTCCCAGAAGACAAAAGTGGGAAGTAGGAGGCAGAGCAGAAAAGGTATCCAAGGCTTGTAGACCCTCAGCACATGGGTGAATTGTGTCCTCTTTTCTCCTGCAGCTCTCTCACAGAGGGTCCCACATCAGGAGACTGAGAGACACACACACAAATGGTGACCCTTCAAAGGAATCCTCCATTTTCTGCTCAGATTACTAAGAAAAAGGCAAAAGATGCCTGTGTTCCAGAGAATGTGGGTAAGCAACTGGCTGATTAGTTTTTTGTCAACCTGACACAAACTAGAGTCATCTGGGAAGAGGGAAGCTAATTGAGGAATTACCTCCATCAAAGTGGCCTGTCAGCATGTCTGCAGAGAATTTCCTTGCTAAATGATTGACATGAGAGGGCCCAGGCCACTGTGGACAGGGCTACCCTTGGCAGGTGGTCCTGGGTTACATGAGAAATCAGGCTGAGCAAGCAGCAGAAAACAAGCCAGTAGGCAATGTTCCTCCATGGTTTCTGTTTCAGTCCCTGCCTCCAGGTCCCTACTTTGGCTTTCCTCCATGATGAACTGTATCTTGTAAATCAAATAAACCATGTCCTCCCTAAGTTTCTGTTGCTCATGGTGTTCATCACAGTAACAGAGAACCAAACTAACACAGCACCCACTTATTTATATTTATGCACCAACCTCAGGCCAGTCCTGCTTGCTGAACTATGAAGTCACCAATCCCATGATCCAAAACCTCATCTTTCTGACCATAAGATGTGCTATCCTTGCGTTCCAGAAAGAGAGAGAGAGAGAGAGAAAAACCTTTTATTTTCCTCTCTTACCTCCTGTCATTGTGAGCTCCACAGCAGTTCAGCCCTGCATAACTGCACAGGAAACTAACAGGTGGTTACCTCTACAGGATGCTGAAGAGCCTGGAGAACAGAGAATGGACCTCCTAAATCGGTGTTTGACTCAATATGGGTCTAAGTTACACATGTGTGAGGCAGATCATAAGACTCAGAGAGTTACCAAGCATAGGGTAATGTTGGTGGAGGCTGCTCATTTGTTCCTGGCTGCCCAGACCCAAAATAATCACACAGAAACTATATTATTTGCAATACTGTTTGGCCAATAGCTTAAGCATATTTCTAGCTAGCTCTTACATCTTAAATTAACCCATTTCTATTATTTTATACTTTACCATGAAGCTTGTGGTTTACCAGCAAGGTTCCAGTGTGTCTGTCTCCAGCAGCAGCTACATGGCATCTCATTGACTCTATCTACTCTCCTCCCCACCCCATATCTGCTTGGAATTCCTACCATGCCCTATCCTGCACTGCAGTAGGCCCAAAGCAGATTCTTTACTAACCAATGGTATTCACAGTATACAGAGGGAAATCTCACATCAGGACACCAACCCCTAAGTGCTCAGGGAAGACTCATGCTGAATCATTGTGTACCCAATGCAGACTGAAATTCCAGTTCTAAATCTACTGAAGTTGACTGACTGTTTTCTTTTCTATTTTTCTTTGTTGTTGTTTGTTAGTTTGGGGTAGGTAGGTAGGTAGGTAGGTAGGTAGGTAGGTAGGTAGGTAGGTTGGTAGGTAGGTATGTAGGTTGGTTGGTTGGTAGGTTAGCTGGTTGGTTGGTTGGTTGATAGGTTGGTTGGTTGGTTGGTTGGTTGGTTGGTTGGTAAGTTAGCTAATTGGTTGGTTGGTTGTTTGGTTGGTTGGTTGGTTGGTTGGTAAGTTGGTAGGTTTGTTGGTTGATTGGTTGGTAGGTAGGTTAGTTGGTAGGTTGGTTGGTTGACTGGTTGGTTGGTTGGTTGGTAGGTTAGCTGATTGGTTGGTTGGTTGGTTGGTTAATTTTTGTTTTGGAGAGTTACCCTGCAAAGCAATAGGTTTCATTATGACATTTTCTTGCAAGTGTATCATTGTACTTCATGTTCAATTGCTCACCTCTCCTACTGGGTGTCCCTATGCCCTAATGCCCCATTCTAGCTGGTTCCTTCTCATCCCACATGGTTTCCCCCTTCTGCTTTCTTTTCTTTTGAAAGCAATTGTGCATTATTTTATTGTAAGGAAACCACAATCTCATCAACACAGCACCCATGCAGAGGTCAAAGGGCAACTTACAGGAGTCACATCAGTTCTCCCCTTCCACCAGGTGGGTTCCAGCAATGGATTCCAGGTCATCAGTCTCTGGGGCAGGCACCTTCACTGACTGAGCAATCTCACTGGCCTCCCTCCATTTTCTCATAACATCTGTTCCATTGCTTTCTCTTCTCCCCTCCCATTCCTAGTTTCAAAACTTCTACTCACACATACATACCATTCCTAGTTTTAAAACTTCTACTCACACATATATATGCACATGTATGTAAACACATGTAATCTTAATCTCTATGCTGTGCATAAGAGAAAACACATGGTAACTGTCTGACCATGGCTTATATCACTCAATGATTTCAGTTGTAGCCATTTTCCTGAAAATGTCTTTTTTTCTCTTTGTGTGTTTGCTTTGAGACCAGATCTCACTGTATCTAAGGCTAACCTCAAAATTCAGATTTTTTTCTGCTTCCCCTTTCCACATGGGATTAGAGGTATGTGCCACAGTGTCCAGCTTCCTGTAAATGTCATGATTTCAGTTTCCTCTTATAGCTATATAAAATTCTGTTCTGTTTTTTTCTTTATCTATTTATCTAAATATATTTTACATATTTCTTATAATCATTTTCTTTATCCTTTAATCTGTTCATGAACATGTAGGGTTGTTTCATTTCCCGCCTATTGTGAGTAATGCAGCATTGAACATGGACAAGCAGGTATCTCTACGGCGTGTTGACATAGAGATATTTGGACATATACCCAAGAGCTGGGTCACATAGTTGGTAACTCTTACTTTAGGTTTTTTGAGGAGCCTCCATCATTACTTCCATAGTTGCTGCATTAGTGTGCCACCAATGGTAAACAACAAACTTGACAAGTATGTTAACATGTACAATAAAGAAGACACATATGCTGGGTGGTGATAGTGCACAGCTATAATCTCAGCACTCAGGAAGCGGAGACAGGCAGATCTCTGTGAGTTCAAGGCCAACCTGGTCTACAGTGCAAGTTCCGGGACAGTCAAGGCTATTACACAGAGAAACCCTATCTCAAAAAAAAAAAAAAAAAAAAGGAACTCATATCAAAGGAACTCAACAGAAACAACTAAGAACATGTACAACACTAACACATTATAAAATCTCTACATACATGGAAAGCCAGTGAGCTACATGTCTGTAATTCATATATATGGAGGCTGAAGAGGAAGATCCCAAGTCCAGGTCAGCCTGGCCTGTATAGTAAAGCCCTTTTCAAAAATCAGAGACCAGGGGCCAGCAAGATGACTTAGCAAGTAAATGTGCTTGCCACCGAGCCTGATCCTGAGTTTGTTCCTTGTAACCCACATGGTGGAAGAAAAGACCTGACTCCAGCAAGTTGTCCTCTTTCATGAGAACCTCCGCATGTGTGCATACACACACACAACATAAATGCAATATATATAAATGTGTGTGTGTATATATATACACACACACACACCACACACACACACACACACACACACACATATACTTCTCTGTGCGTGTGTGCACAGTTTAGGGAAGCCCCTTTCTGGGGAAAAAGAGATATGGTTCAGCAATTAAGAGCACTTGCTGCTCTTGCAGAAGATATAGGTTTAGTTCCCAGCCCCCACCTAGCTACTCACAACCATCTATAGCTCCAGTTTCAGGGGATCTGATGCCCTCTTCTGGTCTCTACGGGCACCTGACTTCTACATGGCGAATAGACATATATACAGGCATAATATTATACACACAAAAAAATTAAAATTGAATTAAAAATTTTAAGCCAGGCCTGGTGGTACACATCTTTGATCCCAGCACTCTGAAAACAGAGACAGATGGATCTCTGAGTTCAAGGCCAGACTCATCTACAAAGCAAGTTCCAGAACAGTCAGGGCTATACAGAGAAACCCTATCTCAAAAACATAAAAAAATAATAATAATAACAAAATCTTAAATGCCAATCATATACTAATAAAATTTTAAATAAGTTACAAACATTTAAACATAATAATCATGTAATAATTAAAAGCAGAATTATGGGAAATATATACTAAGCAAATATTAATTTGATTTTATAAGGTTTTTAATAATGTGTATGTGTGCTTTCCCCAAGGCAGTCAATATGCTGCTCAACTCCCCCCACTTCCCCTTGACCCTGATGACCTTCCAGGGGTCCCACAGGAACTTGGCGTGTTTGGAGAGACACCAGCAAGGCTGTTGGCACGCTTCTTCACCTCCTGGCAAGTGCTGACGAGGGAGCCACAGTGAGCTCAGGGTTCCTCCGGCTCACCCACACAGCCACCATCTCATCTCCATCCCGGATGCTGCACAGGAGCTGCAGACATTAGAACAACTCCCCCTGAGTGCTTGTCTTCTGCCAGAGAGCAAATCAGCGTGCCAGCTCACATCTGTAATCTCAGCAATGTGAGGGCGGAAGCAGGAAGATCCAGACTTCAAGGGCAGAGCAGGAGAGATGTCTCAGTGTTAAGGGCTTTTAGTGCTCTTGCAGAAGACCTGAGAGTTCAGTTCCTAGCCTGAATGGCTCCCCACCATCTGTAGCTCCAGGAGTCCCATTGCTCTCTTTCTGGACTCCATGGGCACCTGCACTGATGTATGTATGTGCACACACGCGCGCACGCGCACAGAGAGAGAGAGAGAGAGAGAGAGAGAGAGAGAGAGAGAGAACACACACATATGCATAATTAAAAATAAATACATTTTAAAATAAAAAAATTGATGTCAAATGGAAGCATAGATACACAACAGACATAATATACATCTGCAGAGCCCTGGAGCAGAAAGTAAATCTCAACAAATACAAAATTGCAACAGTTCCTTGTGTCTTTGTATTCCGTCTGACAGAATAAAGCTAGAAATCAATAGCAAAAGAAATGACAAAAAGTGCACAACCCCATGGAGATGAAGTAACACACAGGGGGGTGATGAATGAAAGACCATCGAAGGAAGCGAGGAGGACTCTTCTGGCTCCCACAGCAGCCACGAACAGAGCACACACAGAGAGAAACACTTAAATACATGCATACACTTAAATAAAAAATGAATAATTTTTTTAAAGAGCTCCAGGTCATCTGCTGCTGCACAGCAAGTTCAAGATCAACCTGAGTTACAAGAGACTCATCTCAATACTCCCCAACCGCACCAAAAAAGTAATAATAGCAAATAAATAGATAAATATTTCTTTTTTAAATATTTATTTATTATGTATACAATATTCTGCCTGCATGTATGCCTGAAGGCCAGAAGAAGGCACCAGACCCCATTACAGATGGTTGTGAGCCACCATGTGGTTGCTGGGAATTGAACTCAGGACCTTTGGAAGAGCAGGCAATGCTCTTAACCTCTGAGCCATCTCTCCAGCCCCAATAAATATTTCTTGACAAGTCAGTAAATTCATCCCAGACCATAGAGCTGGAAAGCACTTCTCCAAAAGAAGAGCTCCACAAAAATCCCCAGTCCTTGACTCACCCGTTATGTAGCCAGTTCTTCCTGTTGCTGACAACATTTCGTGATGGACAGACATGAGTTCTAAGCCCTTAGAAGAGGGGCAAGTCGCCTGCAGGCCATTATAGCTGTGGCTGATCAGTGGGAAATCAGGGCTCTATTCAAAGTCCCTTTGCTATTCAGCTTCACTTTAATGAGTTTGAAATAAGTCTTATGTGTTCCTGAAAATGTTCCGTCACCATCTGAACAAACACTGTCATCATTATCACCATCATCCCCCTTGCCTCTCACTGAATCAGCAGCGCAGTAGAAGGTAGCACCCCGCCATGTTGACATAACGATGATCCCAAAGACGCCAGCATCATAATCCCCAAAGCCTGTGGTCATGTAACTTTACATGGCAAAGGGGATCAGGGATCGACAGCAAGATGGAGAGGTTTTCCTGGATCACCCCAAGAACTAGGCATAGTCACACAGTCCTTATCGGAGAGGAAGACAGGGCTGAAACTGCAGCTTCACCCAGGATCACACTAGCCTACCATATGCAAGGCCCTGCTTCCCTCCTCATCACTGAGAGGGGCAGACCAGAAAGGTGCTAGAAGATTCAAGAGCAGGAGCAGAGGTCAGAGAGGAGGAGAGATTTGAGGATGACTGCTAGCCACAGGCTGTGAGGTTAGGGACAGCTGCCAAGAAATACAGCAGCCCTGTTCTCATCTGGATTTTAGCATTTCCACCTCCAAAACTCAGAAAATAAATTTGTGTTGTTTCAAGCCTCTCAGTCTTGTGTTTATTTGTTACAGCAACAACAGGACCTTAACACCGCAAATCCTCAGTACACTGTCACGCTAACATTCATGGGAACACACCGGTGCACACACACGCATGAATGCACACGTGCGTGCATGCGTGCACACACACATGCACACATCCCACAGAGAGGACATCCTCTCAGTTTCCCAGGACTCTCCATTCTTGCAGAGGTCTCATCCCATCTCCTCCCAGAGCTGCTCATGACCTCGTCCAGCCCTCAATTATGGAGGCTCCGGTTCACTGATACTAGGTCTCCCTGAGCTACGCTTGCTTTTTGCTTTGTTTGTTTGTTTTGTCTGTCTTGCTGGCTTCTGTGTTTTAAGAGGGTGCTGTTCTGAGACAAAGTGTCACTGTGTAGCCCAGGCTGATCTCAGACTCTTAACAACCCTCCTATCTCAGCCTCCCAAGCGCTGGGGGATACACGTGAGCCACCACACTTAGGTGAAGCTGTGTCTTCTATAGACTATTAAGCGCAAACACCAAGAACTCCCTAAACTGAGCCTAGAAGAGGAACCAGACAGGAGAGTCTAGACTACATTAAACAGAGACCTGGGAGGAGCGCGACTTCCCAAGAGGAATAGGGAAGTAAATGTAGACTTCAGGCTGGATGCTGTGGTTCACACCTGGGATACCTGGCAAGTTCTGTCTCGAGAAAACAAAACAAAAAGCAGATCGCCCCCATTTGGAGCTCATGAGTATCTGAGGGCCTCATTTTAGACATGAAAGAGCCTATGGAGACACTGTCAAAGGCAACAACTGAGAAGATTCTTGTCTCTATCCTGATCAACATGATCACAGGAACTCTTTTTCATTTGGTCAGAGAAATTGAATAAAATCAGAAATCTGAACTACAAGTAGGAGAGGAAATTGCAGTACATAAGCTGCTGTCCTTTATATACAAAGATTGCTTTTAGACAAGATCTTATTTATACAGCCCAGGCAGGCTTCCCGCCCCTGCCTTCCTCGGCGCTGGGACCACAGGTGTGTACCAGGCTCAAAGAACTTTTTAGTCGCTGGATGGTGGGGCACGCCTTTAATCCCAGCACTAGGAGGCAGAGACAGGAGGATCTCTGTGAGTTTGAGGACAGCCAGGGTTGTTACACAGGGAAACCCTGTCAAAAAGAAAAAAAAGATCTCTTTAGTCCAGAAATATACATATCGCCAGAAAAGCAAATGAGACAAAAGACGGAAATATGAATGGCATATGAACACACAGTATCAAACTTTGTTAACCACGAAGTAAAAATTAAAACAGAAAGTTTTCCCATAAACTGTGTGTGTTCACATGTGTGCAATGTGTGCACATGTGTGTGCCACTACACATGTGTGTGCACGCGTGTGGAAGTCGGAGGTTATCCTCACCTGCCATCCCTCAGGTGCTATCCACCTTGTTTTTACTTTAGTTTTGTTTCGTATTTAAAGCAGTTTTAATTTTTTTAAGTATCTTTCAATTTAATATAAATATTAATATAAATCCTTTTCTTCAAAATAACTTAAACCACGACTTTGGGGGTAGACATTTTAAAAGCGCAATTTTGCATTTCTCCCTCCTTAATCCTTAGTAGATCATCCATTCCGTGGTAAGACTGGGAGCGTGGCAGAGGACCAGGACAGACAACACATGCCATAAAGCAGCATCCTGGAGGGCATTGATATAAAAGGTGAAATAGCTCTAGGATTGAAATAGAGTATCATAAGAAAACTGCATCGCTGTCCCTGAAAGCCCTTGTGGATAAAGACGCTACGCTGACGGCTGACAGCCCTGGAAAAGCAGACCAAGTCTCCATGTCTCTTCCCAAGTGAGCAGCCAAGAGTTTGCTTACTCTTTACTGTCCCAACTGGTAATGTCTCCCTTCTGAAAGCTAAATGCCCTTGAACTCAATAGGATGCAAATGTGACAAGCAGAATCTATACACCTTTTCACTTCATTCTGAGGACAGGGTCTCTCACTGGCCCGGAGTTTACCAAGAACACTAGCCTGGTCTTTGAGCCCCAGAGAGGTCTCCTCCCCAGAGCAGGGACTGACAGCGTTTCTCATCACACCGGCTTTTTACGTGGGTCTTGGGAATTGAACTCAGGTCCTCACGTTTGCCGAGTGTGCACACTCCACTTACAGCCAACATCGACAAAATGAGCAGGGCTATTTTCCCCATGTACTATTGGTAAAAATGTAATTTAAGACACGTTTCTGCATAGAAATCTGGAAAAGATAATAAAAACCTTAAATGTACCACCGTCTCTTTTGAGTCAGTAACTATTTTTAACACTATCTCACTGCCATGACCATTTCGAGGAATCCACAGAAGGATTCTGAGTGGCGGCATGGACGGCACTTGTAATGGGGGGGGGGGGGAATACATAATACTTTAGTATTTAAAACTAGGATGGCCTTAATAAATCATGACAAATCAAACAACAGAATACCACATAGCCACCTAGAGAATAGTAGTATATACAAACAGAAATACAGAAAAAATATCCAAAGCGTGTGTGGTCTAATTTCATTTTTGTAAAACAGATTAGACGAACTGATGATGAGAGAGAGCTGTGCAATGCTACACTCTGTTAAGAGAGACTATATTAAGCTGGAGAGATGGCTCAGCAGTTAGGAGCACTGGCTGCTCTTCCTAGAGGATCAGGGTTCAATTCCCAGCACCCACGTGGTAGCTCATGACTGTCTCTAACTCCAGTTCCGAGGGATGATGGCCTTGAACTCAATAGTTCATTCCCCCAGGTCAGGAGTCACCCGACCTGGTGCCAGTTACAATTGGGTACCCCCGAGGGTCTGATTCGAGGCTTCATTTGCAGTCCCTGTGACACCTCCAGCGTTTCCTTTTCGGTGCTAATGTTGTCCTGGCCATTATCCGTATCCTTGGCTGTGTGCCTCCATTTGCTGTCTGGGAACCCAGAAGGTCCTGGGAAGTAGGATAGAATTTATTGTGTTTCCTTGGAGGCCCCAGCATGTATCAGGCAGCGCTGATGGTGAGATGTGATTTAAAAAAAAAAAAAAAAAAAAAAAAAAAAAAAAGCTACTTGATGAACCTGCTAGGACGAATTCATGAGAAACAGTACTGGGGATAGAACTGTTTCCGAATTCAGAAGATCAGCAAGGCAGGCAATAGGGAAGTCACAGAGTGTGGTGCTCAGCAAGGAAGTTCCAGTAAAAGCCACCTCTCCGGTGGTTCCTCAACCCATTCCTCCCGTTCTTGCTCGGCACGTCTACCGAGCATCCCTGCCTCCAGCTAACCCACCTTCCCAGAAGAACTCTGGTTTCCATGGATTCATCCGCCCCTACACTCTATTCTGAGAAAGTGCATTCTGTCAGGGTGGAACTTGACTTGAGCCCATTCTATTCCCCTGATCTCAGTTACTGGTTCACGAAAGAAGGGGCCATTCGGGGCTGGGCCAATCAAGTGGTAACTTGGAATGGGGGTGCAGAGCGGGAATTTCTATTTCTGTCCCCTGAGACACCAGCCAGGTAATACAACACTGAAGGTTGTTCATCAGCTTAAAATAAGCAGCTGGTACCACGCAAGGCTCAACAATGAGACCAAGAGCATTAATTCTCAAAGCAGCTTGAGCAAGAGTGGACGCTGGGCACACAGAGACCGTAAAACAATAAACCTGCACTAACTCTAAAAGAGGGACGAATCAGAGAGCTGGGACACGGTTCCTGGATCTTTGGGCCTGGGTCATCTTGGTAAATGGCCTTCCTGAAGCTAACATTGTCTACAGTGGGGTGTAGAGCAGTCCTGTCCCCTGCTGGAGTTACCGCGCACCACATGAGAACCGTAGAGGCATCCAGCTCACAGTAAATGCAGGGCATGCGCTTCCCTGCATGCCAGACTCAGACTCACACTTCTCGTGTGGCCTTTGAAGGAACTCTGGCCAAATAGAGTGCTGGGAGCTCAGGAGCTCGGTTCTGGCAGACTTTGCCCTTCTCTCCCATTTTCTCTGCACCTAGAAGCTTTTAGATTGCAGCCCTAGGGCTAGCCGCCAAGGTCTGTTCCCTTATTTGGCCACTTCCTCCTCCCAAAGTTGATAAACCAATACCCAGTTATCAAAGTGTTGAAGTCCTTTCACTCGGGGGTCAGCCCCAGCCACAGTCACCTCCAGGATGGCTTCCTCCCTGCCTCAGGTTTGCCCTTCACCTCTCAGAGTTCCACACCGCTCGCCTTCTCCTCTGTTGCCTCTGGAATGCCCACCCCACTGTCGGCTCAGAAGGTCTCTGGGCAGTGCGGTCAGGACAGGTTCTTAATTTTCTTTTCCCATAACCCTACCCCTGTTTTCTAATTATCCTTATTTCTGATGTCAACACATCCAAATCTTTGGATTTGTAAGCCTTTTTATTTTCTTCAAGCCTGAAAACATCTCTTTAAGGATGACTGACATTTGTAGCAAAAAGTAATTCAAAACTGGAGTGAAGAGAAAGCCTGGCATGGAGCTGGCCCTGAAGGTGTAGGTGTGGGAGAACCCACCCTGAGGATGTGAACGCTAGGGAATTGACCTCATCCCTTATTTACCACTGCAAGGGGTAAACTAGCCAGGGCAATGCTGGAGAGCCCCCCTGGTGGCGAAGACAAGAAAGCTGACCAATCCCGCAACTACCCAGGCCCAGAACCAAGGTTACTTGATGGCTCACCCCAACATCTACCCCATCTGTGATCTGCTGGTGTGTGTGTGTGTGTGTGTGTGTGTGTGTGTGTGTGTGTGTGTGTCCTGTGGACCAGGGCTGTAGGATCTCTACAACACAAGACAGCAACGGCATGTCCAGGAAGTCCCAGTGAGGGCCCCATGTTATTGGTGCAGCAGAGAGCAGGGCCTTGATTCTTTTCAATAAAAATATAAAATTGTATGAATAATTGTATGCATGTAAAAATGTATGGATGGGGACTGGAGAGATGGCTCAGTGGTTAAGAGATTTCCCTGCTCTTCCAAAGGTCCTGAGTTCAATTCCCAGCAACCATATGGTGGCTCACAGCCATCTGTAATAAGACTTGGTATCCTCTTCTAGCCTACACTGTATACATAATAAATAATAAATAAAATGTATAGATGAAGGGTTCACTGGATGACTCACTGTGTCACACTACAGCTTCTATGATGAGGTTTTCCCTTTCTTCATTGTTTCCCCTTTTTCTCTTAAATTTTATTTTGGGGTGGTGAAGGAGATGGGTGGCATCAGGAGGCATAATGGGAAAGACACAAAGGAAAGAGAGAGAGAGAGAGAGAGAGAGAGAGAGAGAGAGAGAGAGGGGGGGGGGGAGGGAGGATGTAATAAGGGCTGGGGGGAGGTTAGTTTTCATCCCTGTCATTTCTAGATGTATACAGCCAGCTTGGAAGGCTTTCTCAGAGTAGGGGAATCCTGGTGGCTCCCCACCCCCACCCCATCAGTATCCTGGGAGGACAGCAAGGCTCTGAGAGGTGGGAATGAGGAGCAAGGCCCCTTCTGTTCAGCAGAAGTGCTAACTAGTTGGCAAGCAGAGGTAAGAGGAGGCAGGAGGATGACAAGCTAGGTGTGAGGCCACCCTCTGTGCTGAGAGCTTTTGCCCAGGGCTGCCTCTGCTGCCTCAGGGGCCTCTCTGCTGCAGGGGAAGGGAAAGCTCACTGAACTGCTTCCCTCTCTGAGAAGAACTTGCCCCTGGCTGCCCTAGTGTCTGCCCACTGCTGAGGACCAAAGCAGCTGTAAACAGGCTGGTACCTTTGCTTCCAGCTGTGGCCTAGTAGCTGGGTGGCAGAGAAAGGCCCACACCACAGCCTGCATAGCTGTGGTGGCACAGGAGGTCAGTAGCCTGGAGATGTCATGGGGTAGTCCAGAGTTTGATGGGCAGGTGAGACCTCACAATCCACAGCCAAAGGATGAAGCAGCTCCGCCTCCCGCCCCTGCCTCCCGGCACAGCCCTGTCTCTCAAGACATAACACAGGTAATCCTGTTCTGAATTCTCGTTATTTTTCATCATTATTATCACTATTATAACACAGGGCTAGAGATATATCAGTACAGAGTGCTCACCCAGTGTGCCAGAAGTCCTGGTTCCATTCCCAGCACTGCACGATAAATTGCGTGCACAAAAGACCTCTAGAACACTTCCCACAGCGAGCCCCTCCCTATTAATCCATTCAAATTCCGGTGTCCTTCTCCCCTCTGCCTGGCAGCCACCAGCCTACTTTCCCCAAGTTTCACTACTTCGCGAACCTCTCGTACGTTAGACTGTGCCGTATTTCCCTTTCTGTGATGAGCGTCCAGGTCCATGCTATAACCCAAGACTGGACTTCCTTCACCAAAGCCGAGGGCTGCTCTGGTGGGCGGCTTTGCGACATCGCTTTACTGAGCGTGGAAGCACTGCTGTGTTGGATCCATGCCTTCCCACAAGGAAAGAGGCAATGCCTCCGGCTAGTCAGATTCCAGGGCTGTTGTTGAGCCATCCATGTGCCTTTGATGTCATTACACATCAAGTATGTGTTGGGTCTGCTATGTCCCACTGTGCCGATTCATGAGAGAAGGTACAGTCCTTCACAGAAGCCCAGTGCGAGCCAAATACCAGGGCAAATGCAAAAAAAAAAAAAAAAAAAAAAATGGGCAGAAAGTTTGAGTAGAAGCACATACCTTTAATCCCAGCACTTGGGAGGCAGAGTCAGGCAGATCTCTCGGAGTTTAACCTAGTCTTCATAGAGAGTTCCCAGCCAGCCAGGGCTATTCAGGGAGACCCTGTTTTAAAATAAATAAATAAATGAAATTCTTGAGTAGAAGCTGAAGAAAGAAGGTGGTCCCCCCAAACTTGGGGATGAAAGAGAAAAGGGCTCCCTGGGCCCCTGGCCAATGAGAGAGTTTGTGACAGGAGCAGAGGAAGTGTGGGTGAAAAACCCACAAGCGGCAGAAAACAGTCTGCCGTGCCGTGTCCCAACTCCACCCAGCAAGTGCCTTCAACAGAGAAGAACCTGAGTCTAACCAGAGCTCTAGCTCAGGGTCCCCACCTCCAAAAGAGAAGCCACATTCGCTGGTGCACACTTACCATCCCAGCATCTGTGGAAACTGAGGCAGGAAAACCCCAAGCTCAAGCCCAGCCCAGACATCTCGAACGTGAAAAGAGAAAGACCCAGAAAAAGTCTTGGACACAGCCCTGTGGTAGCGTGACGCGCAGAAGTGCCTCCGGCTGGTCCACCAGTGTACACTTCCGGTAAACTGTCTTTGCTGATTAACCAGTCAGAGGAAGTTCTGCTGCAAGGGGACAGCCAAAGGGACTTAAGACAGAACTTAATCAGCGCGGCCCTGAAACCAGCCCCAGTGTGCACAGGACACCTTAAAGCCATCAGAACAGCCTCTTTGCTATGGCCCTCCATCCCAAGGGCAGTCATAGCCCTTCCCCAGATGCAGACGCCGCCAGCTTCTGCCCACACCCAGGGCAACGGCAGCCCTTCTCTGAAGTTCAGACTGAACTCAGCACCCTGCATCATATGAGACAGTAAGTGGCCACACACTGACAGCCGGCCACCTCCAAAGCAATAGAACCGAGGGAGCACCAAGGGGACATGGGGCCTCTGACGAGCCCTGGCTGGCTAGACCTTTAACTTCGTCCACGTGTTACATTCGTTAGAAGTCTGGGATCCAGCCTGCACTCAGGCAGAAAGAAAGTAACTGTCTCCTTAGAGGGAAACTTGTGGCTGTCTTAAACCAAGATAATCCCATCTCTTGAAACACATACACACACACACAGGACCTCTGGACATGCTCACATATTTGTAGCCAAGAAACTTGGATGGGGGGGCAGGAGCCAGAAGGATGGCTCAATATTAAAAGCATGCACTGAATCAAAAGACCAAGTTCAACTCCCAGCACCCACATCAAGTCCCTCACCAAGTGTAACCCCGGTTCCAGGAGATCCCACGCCCTCTGCTGGCCTCCTGGGGCACCTGCACTCACATGCACGTTAACTGCCCCCATACATGTACAGTCTAAAACACATTTTTAAAACCGTGGCACTGGAGAGCCTGCTCAGCAGTTAAGGACACTTGCTCTTGAAGAGGACCCGGGTTCAGTTCCTAGCACTTACCTGTGACTCACAGCCATCCTCACCTCTAGTTCTAGGGGCTCTGAGGGTACCAGGTAAGTACCTGATACACGTATGTAAGCGCAGGACAAAAACACCCAACACAGAAAAGCCGGGCGGTGGTGGCGCACGCCTTTAATCCCAGCACTCGGGAGGCAGAGGCAGGCAGATCTCTGTGAGTTCAAGACCAGCCTGGTCTACAAGAACTAGCTCCAGGACAGGCTCTAAAAGCTGCAGAGAAACCCTGTCTCGAAAAACCAAAAAAAAAAAAAAAAAAAAAAAAAAAAAAAAAACCCAACACAGGAAATAAAAATAAATTCATCTTAAAAAGAGAGCAAACAGATGGCTCAGAGGTTAAGAGCACTGGCTGCTCTTCCAAAGGTCCTGAGTTCAATTCCCAGCAACCACATGGTGGCTCACAACCATCTATAATCAGATCTGGCACCCTCCTCTGGCGTGTGGGCATACATCGAGGCAGAATGTTGTATACATA
Organism: Arvicola amphibius; assembly: GCF_903992535.2. NCBI lineage: Eukaryota > Metazoa > Chordata > Mammalia > Rodentia > Cricetidae > Arvicola > Arvicola amphibius. The sequence continues at coordinate 82,223,674 of NC_052047.1, forward strand.
ATAAAAGAGGGGGGGGGGAGGGAGAGAAAACAGCCTTCCTAGGAGCACCCAAGTCACCTCTCCCTCACGGCAAGCACTTTTATTTTGGTTTTAGCTTTATTAAGTGAGCAAATAATTAAGGCTTTTAGCTAGTTTAACTTAATTATTTGCAGCAGGTAAGAAAGTAAAACCAGACCGGACAGTGGTGGCATGCGCCTCTAACCCCAGCATTCAGGAGGCAGAGGCAGGCAGATCTTTGTGAGTTCAAGGCCAACCTGGTCTACAAAGCAAGTTCCAGGACAGCCAGTGCTGTTACACAGAGAAACTCTGTCTTGGGAGAGAGAGAGGGAGGGAGAAGAGAAAAAGGAAAAAAAAGAAAAGAAATAATCTCAAAACTAGGAAAATTAATTTTGAAATTCTGTGATAAAGAACCCTTGTGTGTCACAGAAATGGGGAAATGCTCGGAGGAGCCCTGACCCTGTAACCACACTCATAGCAAATGTGTTCTATTAATCCCAGAAAAACCCTCCCCGACGATCAGAGATAGTGGAGCCCTCACGAAATAAACTAGCATGCCGTGTGACAGACCAAGTCACCTTCAACTGAGCCTGTCTGAACTCCACAGCACGACTGCCATATCCACCAGGTGAAAGTCAGATTTATAATTACACAGTATGGGAGAGGCAGTACCGGTTCACTCCTTCAGTTCACAGGAGCGAAAACGAGCACACACTGCCCAGCACCGTGTCAGGCTCCTGGGGACCGCCGGTGCCCCAAATCCCCCAAAACACACATTTGCACCCCCACCGATCCCCAATGTATTTTAAAATTACAAACACAAGCTGGGAGTGGTGTCCAGTGTCGGTAATCCCAACGCTAGGAAGTCTTTGCCTCGCCCAAACAAGCAAACAAACTAGCAACCCCTCTGTGGCAGCCCTTGGCCCAGTGCAATCACGCGGCTACAAACCAGAATCAGCTGTGTCGGCTGCCAGCTCCGATTCTCAACTGGACTGCGTTTCGGAATAATGCAGAAAGGGTGGGTGGGGGTTGGTTGGTTGGTTGGTTTAGGACAGTTCCCGACTCCCACACCCAGGGAGTCTGACATTTATCTGGGGTGAAGCTTGATCATCAAAAAAGAAAAAAAAGGTCTGGGTGTGGCGCACGCCTTTAATTGTAGCACTCGAGAGGCGGAGGCAGGTGGATCCCTGTGAGTTTGAGGCCAGCCTGGTCTACAAAGCGAATTCCAGGACAATCAGGACTTTTACACAGAGAAGCCATGTCTCGAAAAACCAAGAAGAAAAAAAGAGAAAAAGAGAAAAAAGTTGACTCCCCTCAAACAACACTAATGGGGAGAACCAGCGAACTTGTATACAAAACAATGACCACTAGGTGTCGCTGTCGCCAAAGTTTTGAAAAGAAACCTTTTCGACGGTCTTGGGTGGAAGCCAGTGTCTACTTCCTCCTCTGGGTCCTAGGACTCTGCCTGGCTTGAACCTGCCCAGGTCAGGTTCGTACTGCCACCGTCTCTCTGAGCTCATATGTGCATCAGCCCTCTTACGTCTAGTTTTCTCGCGTGGAGCGTCAAGGTATACATTAACTACACTTCAGGGCAGGTCTCACATCCGGGAGTAGCTAGCCAATGCCAAACGAATTCAGTGCTATTTTTGTAAAATTTTTTTTGTCTTATTGGTCTTTTGCTTGCTTATTTTGATTTCCATTTTTGTGGTTTTAAAGGTGAATTATGTTTTGGTGGATTTTGTTGCTGTTTTATTTTTTGTTTTGGTTTGTATGTTCTAAAGAGAGGGGAAAAGAAAAAGAACATAAAAATGGGTGGTAAGGGAGGTAGGAAGGATCTGGGAGGCACTGGGGAGCGGCAAAACATAAAATATATTGCCAACAAATAAATTTCTTAATTCTACTAGATTTAGGATTCAATTTTTAAAAGTCCATTTTTATAAACTATTGTACCAGACAGATGACTGAGCAGGTCAAGTGCTTGAAACCTGAGCTCAATGCCCAGAACCACACAAAGGTCAGAAAGAAGTGACGTCAGAGAGTTCCGCTCCGACCTCCACACATTCAGTACGGTGAGTTACATGTCCAAGCACACTCACCCGTACTGTGGCACACACGCGGGTGCGTACACACACATGTGAACTCACACATGTGCGCACACTTGAGCACACTCACGTACATGCACATGTACACACACACAAAATGACAGAGCCTGTGAGGTGTGAGATGGCTCTGTTGGTAAAGGAATTTACTGTCAAACCAGGACCTGAATTCAGTCCTAGGAGCCCACGTGGTGGACCCTGAAAACTGATTCTCTCTCTCTCTCTCTCTCTCTCTCTCTCTCTCTCTCTCTCTCTCTCTCTCTCTCTCTGTGTGTGTGTGTGTGTGTGTGTGTGTGTGTGTGTGTGTTTGTTGTTCTTGTTGTTTGGTTTGATTTGGTTTTGGTTTTTTGAGACAGGGCGTCTCTGTGAAACAGTCCTGACTGTCCTGAAATTTGCTTCCTAGACCAGGCCTGGCATCAAGCTCACAAGATTTGTCTGCCTCTGCCCCCCAAGCCTGGCAAAACCCAACTCTCGTAGATTGTCTTCTGATCTCCACATGTGTACTACAGCACATAGGTGCCCCCCCACACGCATACACACACAAATAAATAAATTTTGAAATTTAATAAATAAAAGCGTATTTTTAAAATATTCCTCAAATTCTCTTTGTCCTAAATGAAGCAAGTGATACAAAACCAAAACATTCACTTTCTGGAGTTGTCATAACAATATAAAATAAAACAGGACCAGTGTACTTACCTTACATAACAAACAGTTATTTTTTTCAGAATTCCAGAGCTTGAACTCAAGATGAAGGTGTGAAAGGATTTTCTGAGAGCTGTAACATGAGGGCCTGCTTTTTGCCCCAGCCGCCTGGCTAACTTAACCCCAAAATAATCACACAGAAACTGTATTCATTAAAACACTGCTTGGCCCATTAGCTCAGGCTTCTTACTAACTCTTACAACTTATATTAGCTATATTAGCTCATTATTCTAGTATATACTAGCCACAAGCCTTGGTACCTTTTTCAGCGGGGCAGGTCACATCTTCCTTCTTAGGTGTCTGGGCAGGACTAGGCAGAAATGGGCTTCCTCCTTCCCAGAATTCTCCTGTTCTCCTTGCTCCACCTCTACTTCCTGTCTGGTTGTCCCGCCTACACTTCCTGTCTGGCTACTGGCCAATCAGCATTTGTTTAAAACATAATTGACAGAATATAGACAATTGCCCCACACCATAGAACTAAGAGCAATCAAGGAAGACATCCAAATAAACCTCTGGACAACACACACACACACACACACACACACCACACACATATAAGCACACCACACACATACACCACACACAGAAACACACCACACACACACAAACATACCACACATACATACACACACACAGACACACCACATCCTACCTATACAAAAACATTTTCAAATAAAGTTTAAAGGAGATTTAAAAGACAATAATTTTATTTTATGTGCATGGGCATTTTGGTTGCATGTAGCACAGGTGTGCCTGCTGCCCAGGTTGTCAGGAGAGGGTATTGGAAACCTTGGAGTTAGAGTTACAGTTATAAGCTCTCATGTGATTCCTGGGAATTGAACACGGGTTCTCTGTTCCTCAAGAGCAGCCGGTACTTTTAACCACTGAGCCATCTCTCCAATCCCAGAAAAAAGTTGGGTCTTTGTTGTTGTTGTTGGTGGTGGTGGTGGTTTCTTTTTTTATCCTTTTTTTTTTTTTTTTTTTTTTGATAGGATTTCTCTGTGTAGTCCTGTCTGGAACTCACTCTGTCTCTGAGTGCTGAGATTAAAGGCCACACTACCCCCCAGCCAGATTAATATTTTTAACATGGATTTAAAAGTGGGGGCTAAGACGGGGCATGGGGGTAGATACTATGTGAAAGAGTAAATCACACTGAAGGGCGTGGGTATGGGTTCCTTGAAGGAGGGTTCTGTTAATTGTCTCCACAAGTACGCATGGGTGATCGGTGTGCTCAGCAGAGCTACACTGGAAGCATTGCTAACAGAGCTAAACGACGTCACAGGCTACTCCTGCAGTGGACCAGTAACAGCTGACGTCACAGGCTACTCCTGCAGTGCACCAATGATAGCTCACAAGGCAAAGCTAGGTCACAAGAGCTGCACAAGAAGCCAATGTTTCCACTGTGGGGGGAAATAACTTTGTCTGTGAGATTTTCATTAAAGTATCTGAGAAAGGAACAAAGTAGATCTGAGTTCAATCCCCACACAAGAGCAGAGAGGCGCGTGAGCCTGTGATCCCGGCATGGGGGAGGGGGAGCAGAGACCAGAGTGTCCTAGAGCTCCCATCCCAGTCAGCTTAGCCAAACTGGTGAGTCTCAGATGCAGTGAAAACAGCCCTGTCTCAAAAAGAAGGCAAAGAACACTTGAGGAAGGCCCCTGACCTCCACATACACCTATGTGGACATACACATGAACACACACATAAAGAATCTGATATCCAAGCTGGGAGTGGTGGCGCACGCCTTTAATCCCAGCACTCAAGAGGCAGAGGCAGACAATCTCTGTGAGTTCGAGACCAGCCTGGTCTACAAAGCTAGTTCCAGGACAGGCGCCAAAGCTACAGAGAAACCCTGTCTAAAAAAGAAAGAAAGAAAGAAAGAAAGAAAGAAAGAAAGAAAGAAAGAAAGAAAGAAAGAAAGAAAGAAAGAAAGGGAAAAATAAAAAGAAACCCTGTCACAGAGAGAGAGAGAGAGAGAGAGAGAGAGAGAGAGAGAGAGAGAGAGTGAGAGAGAGAGAAAGAGAGAGGAATAAAGGAAGACTCGGACATCCCAATAAAGTTCCCTCTGGCTGCATTCTGTCTGTCAATTAAACTTCCTCCTCCCTGGAGGCTGTCCCTCCAGCATCGTTCCCAGCTCATTGGCGCTGGCTTCTGGAGGACGAGGGATCAAGAGCAAGCCGGAGAAGGCTGCTTGGCATCTCTTCCAGAAGAGACTCCCAGGGAGAAGCCATCATGGCCATCACGGCCATCATGGCCTGTCCCCTTTTGAGGGTCACACCCTGAGGATCACGGCGTTGGCCCCCCAGGTCTCCATGCTGAAGCCCTGATGCCTCAAGTCCCAGATGGTACCCAAGGATTTCCACAAGCGCCTGCCTATGCCTGCACCGCTGACCTGGGACTCCTGAAAAGGGCTAGTGAAGGGTCCCAGGGCACCTGCAGCGGGATGTCTAGGTCCTTAGACTTCTGGGGCCAGGCGGGTTCTCAGCACAGCAGGTGTCACCCCCAGGATCATCTAAGATGATTTGTCTGAAGTCACAGCAAGCCTATCTTGGGGGTGGGTGGCCCAATGTCTCCTTGAGGCCCAGGTGGCAGAACAGGGATCCAAAGAGATGGGCACAAAAGAAAGAAAGGGTGGAGCCGAAAACCCCATTCCCTGCCGCATGCTCAAGCAGAAAGTGGCCCCTCTGAGCTTGTGCTAAGCCGCACATGTGTGTGTGCATGCGTGTGTGCGTGCATGTGTGTGTTTACAGTTACTCCGTTTGTATGGGAATAAGGGTGGGGCCACATGAGCTCTGCCCTGTTATGACCCCTCCTGGAGCAGGCTTGCCTCTTCCAAAAGCTCAACCCAGGAGGTGGTCAGGAGGGTAAGAGTTGACCAAGGGAGGAGGAAAGGGGGGATGGAGAGAGGAGGGAAAGGAGGAGGAGAGCAGGAGAAGGAAGGGAATTTGTACCAAATGTTCTTATTTCCTCCTGATCACCCAGCAGCGGCACAAGGCTCAGAATGCCTGTGTTCCCGCGACCGGTGAACTGGGTGCCCTCAAAAATCCTATGTTCATGTCCTAACTCCCACCATATGCTTTTTTTTTTTAATTTCATGGTCATGATAGAGTCCAGACTGGCTTCAAACGTGCAATCCTCCTGCCTCAGCTTTGCAGTGCCCTGGTTCAGCTGTGCCCTTGCAATCCAAGGGCGTTGCAGAGGTGGCCCGACTGAGTTCTATGCCATCCTTACTTAGCAGGGTCCCCTTTGAGGACAGGATGCCCCTGGGCAGGGAGCTAGTTCCTCCTCAGGTGGACTTTCCAAGTGTGCAGCCTGAAACACGGCCAGCCTGAGGTCAGACGTGCTAAATGACCCCTCCAGTACCATGATAGTTAACAACCGTCCTTAAGACAGAAAGAGCCAGAAAAGGAACAAACTGGAGAGGCTCTTGGATTCTGGGAAAATCTCTACCCATCCCAGAGAAGCCGTGACTCTCCCAGGCCCTAAGTAGCCTACCCTGCCCTCTTTGGGGCCGCTTAGGCCTTCGGTGGCCTCTGAGGCTTGCAACTTTGATTTGAGAATGCCTCTTGGGGCGGGGTAGGGGGAATAAAAATAAGTCCTCACTTACCAATTCTTTCCTAGGTTTGTTTATTGGTTCTGCGACTATAGAATGGTGGGGGCGACCCAGCTCCGATCAAAATTTGGTACTACTAACATAGCTTTTTGTTTTCCTTTTAAGGGGAAAATGTTGTTCTGTGGCCCAGGTTGGTCTTGAATTCATGGCAATCCTTCTGCCTCGGTCTTCCAAGGGCTGACATTACAGATGTGAGCTGAGCCTCTGGGAAGCGCTCTTTTTAAAAACGGGTTTTTACAGAAGTAATTAGATAGAAATAAGATTGGCAGGGCCAGTCCTAGGCCTACATGACTGCTGTTGTCATAAAAAGGTGGAATCTGAGCCACTGAAATGTAGGCATGTAAAGGTACTTGCCACCAGGCCCGAAGCCCTGAGTTCCATCCCTGGGCGCCACATGGTGAGGGAGAAAACCAACTTCCTCAAATTGTCCTCTGTCCTTCGTGCACACACTGTATGTCCTGCACACACGCACGCACACGCACACACTAAATGTAATTATAAAGTAAAACTTGGAGACAGGCACACAGAAGGCGGAAGTGGTATGAAGACAGAGGGAAGATGGCTGCCTGCGAGCCAGCAAGGAACCACCGCCTCTGACCCTCCGAGCATCAGTGCAGACTCCGGCCTCCTGGGACCCTCAGGAGCCATCCCTGCCCTTCACTGCAGACTTCCGGCTCCAGACACCTAGCTTCTGGGCTGACAGATTTCGAAAGCCACAGACTTGGTTTGTTGCTATGATACCTAGCCACGCCTAGTCAAGAGGGGTCAACTTCTCTCTTCAGATCCTGCCTAGACTTGCCTGGGACTTCAGCCGATTTTCCCAGCAAAACCAAGTGTCTGAAGACAGGAACACTGGGGTCTATCTCACCAGACATGTTCTTCCTCTCGTTCCCTCACCCATCCCCGCCTTTATGTAAGCTCCCCCCGCCGCACACCCCTACACCCCCCCCCCACTGGATCCAAGCCACTAGCAGCCACCCCACTTTCCCCAGTCCCTTCCCACACAGAATACTCTGAAGACCTTCTTCCCATAAAGACACGCTCTGTGCTATCCCCACCCTCTGCTTCCCAGGGGGGAGGCTGCTCACGCTCCCACACTCCCAGGGCCCAGGGCAGGAAATAGCACAGATCTGCTTCCTGTTCCCAGCTGCTGCTTCTAAGACCTCCATCCTCCTCCCCAGACATTCTCTCTGACAGCCTGAACAGCTCCCACGGCCACGGTCCCTTTTGTCTTACCTCTCTGGAGAACGCCACACCAAGCATCCTCTCAAGAGATTCCAGGACACGGAGAAAGATAGTGAAGTCCAGGCTAACAGTCCCCTCCCTCAGAACAGTCCCCTCATCCTCACCTCCTTCAGCCCATGTCCCTGGCCTCACCCAGACCCGTGCCACCCAGTGAACGACTCTGTCATGGGCATCATGAAGTGGTGGTCCCTCCTGCTTGCTGACCCCTCTCCTCCCTTCTTCCCACCTCCCTGTTCTCTGTCTTTCCCTCTAGTCCTGACAGATGTACAAAGGAGCCTGCCTGCTTCAGCCTGCCATGTCAGATGTCCCCTCTCCCCCTGGGTTTTCCCTGCCCCTGGAGCAACTGCTGGCATTCTGTGACTTCCCACTGGCCTTCTGCCCGACTTTCCACTTTGTTTTGAAATTTGGTTTTCATCTCCACGTTATTGGACCAACTATATTACTTGCTTTCTTTAAACACATACACTTCATAATTCCATAACACACTGGAGAACTAAGACGACAATTTAGCCCCTTGTGCCTCTCTCTTGTGAAACACACCCCCTCAGGCCATTTTTTTTTTCCTTTGAGCCAGTTGTTGGAAATTGATCGTTCCTTCCTTGTCTTTGCTCTCTGCTTCTGGCCTCCCACCCTCTCCTGGGCCCACTGATACCTGGAGACCCCGCCTCACCAGCCCACTGAAATCGCTAGCACGGGATGTCCTTTGTAGCGTTAGAAACGCCAGCGTCTTTGCTAACCCGGTGACATTTGCTACTCTTGTCCTTCCTTCCCCACCATTCTCACTGAAGGCACCAACGCTCCTCTTTCCCTCACGCTCCAGGGGTTCGTTGACACTGTGGGTCGACAGATCCGGAGCCGGGATGCATACGGCTTCTGTTCCGCAGGTTTCTCACCCATGAGCGGCAGAACTCCCTCTGAGGTGCAGAACGCAGACGGGGGTCCTTCCTGCCGCATCCAATCGGGTGCTCTTCCCGCTCACGCTATCGCTACTCTCTAGAAAGCGATTTTCCTGGAAGGTCCTTTCTCATTCTTGAAACTCGGCCCAGAATTTCATCACGCGGGAAGCTGTCCCTGAAGCCCTAGGGTCAAGCAGGGGAGTCAGACACAGCTGCCGGCTGGAGGCAGGGAGCTCAAGTCAGCTGCAGCAAGTGAAACGGATAAAAGGGAAAGAGACCCAGGTGTAGCCGGAGGCTGGCGACCTCTGCGGTCTCCTCCAGGTGTGAGCTCCTTCAACTCTGTCCCTCCCTAGCCGGGCCTCTTCCCACCTCCTATTCCGCTGCCCACTGAGTTTATCAACTAAACCCCGCCCCTCTTCAGCCACCTTCTCTAGCTCCTGCATTCATCCTGAACATAAGGGCCTCTCGGCCTGTGTGCCCATGATGTAACCCTGGCATCCACCAACCCCAAAGCAGCACCGACCCATCCGGGGGCTTGCGGGCCAGCAGCATAGGACATTTAGGGAGGGAAAAGCTGGGGAAGGTCCTTGGTGACAAAAGACCTCATTGGTGACAGCCCCTGAAAGAAGACATCCTGAGCTGACATCCTCAAAGCATGACAGGGAGGCACGGGTACCCTTGCCCCTTACAGTCTCACCCGTGAAGACTGGTGGGCTGAGGAATGGTCACCCTCCAAGGTTAGCACACAGACAGGGTCCCTCGTGCCCACATCTAACTAGAGGGTTCTCCGTGTTCACATATCACTGTTTCCAGAATGTCCTGTCTCCCTAGAAGAGGCACAGCGTTTAGGGAAACCTCACCCTGACTGAGGGACCCAAAGAAGGCCTTCCTGGAGTAACTGACCCCCACACTAAGACCGGAAGGCAGCTGGATCTTGGGAACCCATGAGTGCCACCATCATGAGCTGTCACCATGATCAGATAGAAATGGTTCTCTGCCTCTTTACCACCAAAACAAAGACCATGAGCCAGGTGGGGGGACACAGTAAGAGGTGGAGGTGGGAGGCCGTCATCGTCTTTAGCTACCTGTTCAGTTTGAGACCAACCTGGACTACATGAGACCAGGAACTGAAAACAAAATAAAACAAAGACTGCCTAGGAACTTCCAAACAGGATGACAGAGGGTGAGCATGCAAAGGGCCTCGTTGGTGACGTCATCTCTGTCCTGCGCAGCACAGCCCCGCGGGCCTCATGCTTTGGAGGGAAAATGTCTCAGGCCACGACCAATCTCCCTGAACACAAAGTCACTCGATTTGGCAGAGAGAGCCCTGAAAGTCTGCTGGGGCTGGTGGATGGAATGAGCAGAACATCTGACAGGGGACGAATCAGAGACACGGGGTCCCGTGTTCCTGCCAGGCAGCTCCAGGGCTCTAAGGTGAGACCAGGCTATGCTGGGGAGCCCTAGCCACGGGAACTCTGGCCGTGCCTTTTGCCTCTTCCAGTTGGGAGAAGGCAGAAGGGGGAAGAGAGGCCCTTAGAGTGATTGTTTCTTGGAGTTTCCCCTCATAAGGAAAGTTTACCGTGGCTGAACAAGTAGCTGCCATTTTTTCATTACCAGCACATTCCGTCTTTATGTCTTAGAAGCACCCTCCAGCGGACTGTCCTTTTTACCTTACCCGGCAAACTCCAACATTTCCTCAGGCTCTGGATTGCGAACCACATTCTATTTCAGTGAAATACTGCTTCGGGTTTCTATACCCTTTTCTTCCCATGTCTTCTCCCTGCTAGCCACGAGAGGGAGCCAGCGCACCTGTTTGCGCCACTTTTTGTGGTGCGGACTCCCAAACACTGAGCCGCTGAGCTCAATGAACTCAATGATTGCAGAAGTCTAGGGTTAAACAAAATTCTGCAGAGGCCTGAGGTTTGGGGCAGCTTGTTTTAAAACAATAAAAATTTGGCGAACATGAAAAAGACTTTCGGATCTTTGCTATGTTGGTTTCACATTATATGCACAGGACGGGAGGGTTTTTCGTTGGTGGTGGTAATTTATTTTATGGTTTCTGAGACAGGGTCTCACATAGCCAGCCCACTTTGACCTCGAACTCACTATGTAGCAGGGCCTAGAACTACTGAGCCTCCTGCCTTTAACCTCTGAACCCTGGAATAACAAACATACAAGGCCCTTTTATTCTAAAGAGTATGAGAAAATAACAATAATTCTATAGGATAATATTAGATGATTGGTATGTAATGGGACACAACTGTGGTTTTTAAGTTAGTTCGTAAATATTAGTATAGAAATTATGGATCTCATTTTTATGTTTGAGAGGTAAGGTTTTGTTTGGTTGGTGATTTTACCGCTCTTTGTAGATGTGTGGACTTTTCCGTTCAAAACGATCTCATGTAGCCCAAGCTGACCTTGAACTGGCTACGTAACCGAAGGCAACCTAGAACTTACCTGTACTTCCCAAGCCCTGTATTCCAGACATCTGCTACCATGCTTACTATAAAAGTTATTTTCTTATATATTTTAAAATTACTGTGTGTGTGGCGCCACCACCGCCCGGCTTCACACAACAGTTCTTAATTCCATTCTGTGAAGCAAGTGGAATAGGGGACAGGGAGCCCCAGATGCTCTCCCCCGGGAATTAATGTAGATCAGAAGGAAGGTGGACAGACAGGGTTAGGCCCTGAAGAACGTGTGGCACTGTGACATCTCTGAGTGAGGAACAGTAAGGCCAGGCTCTGACGACAGAGATGTGGGATAAAGGACAGCTTTACAAGGAGTAACTGAGAGACTCAGCTCCCCATCAAAGGGAGAGGAGCCAAATGGATGCAGGCAACCTGAGGGGTTAATTCAACACTGGCCAGAGCTGGGGGCAGAAGGAGGAGGAGACCGCTAATCAGTCTGTGCATTTTTGTTATGTTTTTAATTACATGAGTATGTGTGTGAGCATGTGTGTATCTGTGCATGAGCATGTGTGTCTGTGTGAGCATCTGTGTGTGAGCATGTGTGTGTCTGTGTGAGCATCTGTGTGTGAGCATGTGTGTGTCTGTGTGAGCATCTGTGTGTGAGCATGTGTGTGTCTGTGTGAGCATCTGTGTGTGAGCATGTGTGTGTCTGTGTGAGCATCTGTGTGTGAGCATGTGTGTGTCTGTATGTGAGCGTGTATGAGCATGTTTCTGTGTGATCCTATATGAGCATCTGTGTTTGTGTGAGCATGTATGTATGTGTGTTTATGTGTGAGCATGTATGTATGAGCATGTGTGTGAGCATGTGTGAGAAAATATGTGTCTGTGTGTGAGTATGTATGTGTCTGTGCATGAACATGTGTCTCTATGAGCATCTCTGTGTGTGAGCACGTATGTGTCTGTGTGAGCATTTGTGTATCTGTGTGTGAGTGTGTGTCTGTGTGAGCATGTTTATGAGCATGTGTGTGAGCGTGTGTGTCTTTGTGAGCATCTATGTGTGAGCATGTGTATAAGTATGTGTGTATCTATGTGTGAGCATGTGTGTGAGCATCTGTGTGTCTGTGAGCATGTGTATGTCTGTGTATGAGCGTGTGTGTGAGCATGTGTGTCTGTGTGAGCATCTGTGTGTGAGCGTGTGTATAAGTATGTGTGTATCTATGTGTGAGCATGTGTGTCTGTGCATGAGCATGTGTGTTAGTGTGTGTACATGTGTGTGAGCATGTGTCTGTGTGTGAGCATGTATGTGTGAGCATTGTGTGAGCATGTGTCTATCTATGAACATTTGTGTGTGAGCATGTGTCTGTGTGAGAGCATGTGTGTGTGCGTGTGAGCATGTATGTGTATGAGGATATGTGTGATCATGTGTGTGAGCATACATGTATGAGCATGTGTGTGAGCATGTGTGTCTGCGTGAGCATGTGTGTTAGCATGTGTGTACATGTGTGTGAGCATGTGTGTATTAGCATGTGGGGGGCATGTATATGTGAGGACATTTGATTCCCTCAAAGCTGGAGCTGCAGGTCATTGGGAGCCACCCTGTACTGATGCTGGGAATTGAACTCAGTCTTCTGCGAGAGCAGTGAGCACTCAGCTAGTGAGCCATATCCTTCAATGTCCACATTTTAATTACAGTAATATGTATAAAACAATAGAATGGACACGCATGACTTACTCAGTCCAGGGCTTGCTACCCACAGACCCTTCCAATTGCTCCAGCACCTTCCACACCCAGTGAGAGGATGTAAGTAACCTGAGACTAAAGAGACTCTAGGCTATCGCTCCATCAGCAGCGGAAGTGCTTGAAGCCATCCCTGCTCCACTGAGCAGACTTGGGAACACAACCCTAGACAGCCTGGGGTGGACTGGGAAAGACACAGACAGCGTTTGAGACTGTGCCGGAGGTAGACTTTTTCCTGACTGGCTTCTCCATCGCCCCTAAGCCAGAGTTCCTTCTCTGAAGGTTTTTTGGTCTATAATCTCTTTCGCCCAATGAGCAATAAAGAATAGTAAGTGTATTAGTCAGGGTTCTCTGGGAACAGTACAGAATGAGCCTAGATACAGAGAAGGGAGTTTATTAGAATGATGTACAAGCTGTGGCCCCAGCCGATCCAACAATGCCTGTCAACCGACAGAATGTCCTAGAATCCAGTTCAGTCCACAAGACGAAAGTCACAGCTGGTCTCCACTATATACCAGAATCCCAAAGACATAGCTATAAGAACAGAAGCCAGCAGGCAAAGAGCAAACGCTTCCTTCTTCCACGTCCTTTATACAGGCTGCCAGCAGGTGCCCAGATCAAAAGGTGGGTCTTCCCACCTCAAATGATCAGGATCAAAAGTAGGCCTTCCTACTTCAATTATTTTAATTTTAAAAATCGTGCCAGAAGGTGGCGCACGCCTTTAATCTCAGCACTTGGGAGGCAAAAGCAGGCGGATCTCTGTGGGTTCAAGGCTAGCCTGAACAAGTTCCAGGACAACCAAGGCAGGCGACACAGAGAAACCCTGTCTCAAAAAACAAAAACAAACAAACACCCTCACAAGTACACCCAGCCTCTTGGGCAGGATACATGGGAGAGTCCAAGTGCTAGACAGGATGGCTGCCTTCAGACACAGCCCCTGACCGGCCTCAGTTGTACCTGGGTTCCTGTTCATCACAACACTGTGCCTGGCACACACAACGCTATCAGCAGGGTTGGCAGGGATTACACAGGTAATGCCAAAGGCAGGCCACAGAAGGAAGAGGGCGTGTGCGCATGGCCCCTATGCTCTGTAGCCCTGGTGACAACAGTCTCCAGAGTGGCGCTGCCAATGTTAGGGCTAGACGGTTCTTCACTGACCTCTGCATTATGGGATCTTTCACTGGTGTCCCAGATTCTGCTCATTAGCATAAGGCCCTGTGGCTGCGACAAAGGTCTCTGCAACCATTACCAAATGTGGGGGGGGGGGAGGGGGTGACAATGCCACCCCAACTGACATTGGCTGGATGATAGTGTCTGCAGTGTCCAGCAGCCTTGGCTTCCTCCCAGGGCCTCAGACCCTGTGCGCTAAGATCTCCCCAGTTCTCTTTCTCAAAAAGTTGTGCTACTAAAACCTGGGTCTCTCGAACCTGCTTCTCCGGTCTTTCAAAATATAAGTGGATCCCAAGTCAGTTGTTAATGGAAACCAGAACCCGGCTGCTCACATCCTCACTCCTTCCATTGTGACTGGGGCTCTTGGAAGCAATCCCTCCCGTGACACAAATTCTGTGTCACGAAGACTCAGACGGCACCAGCTGGGATGGGGGCAATGACAACACTTTACATGACCCATGCCACTGAGCACGGGCGCCTCCGCTCAGCCTGTGGGCTCCCACCTGCCAGAGGCATGGGGCTTGCACAGGTGCCCATGCTACCCTTGGAACAGGACCCCAAAGACCACAAATGAAAATGTTACGGGTTTGGGCCAGGATTGGGGGCAGGATTGTAATCCCATTACTCCAGAAGCTGGGGCAGGAGGATTGCGCTCTCTCTCTCTCTCTCTCTCTCTCTCTCTCTCTCTCTCTCTCTCTCTCTCGCCTCTCTCACTCTCTGGCTCTCCTCTCTCTCATCCTCGTCTCTCTCTCTCTCTCTCTCTCTCTCTCTCTCTGTGTGTGTGTGTGTGTGTGTGCGTGCGTGTGTGTGTGTGTGTGTCCGTGTCCTTCCCTCCCCCACTCCACCCACCAAAAAGAAAGAAAGAAAGAAAGAAAGAAAGAAAGAAAGAAAGGAAGGAAGGAAGGAAGGAAGGAAGAAAGAAAGAAAGAAAGAAAGAAAGAAAGAAAGAAAGAAAGAAAGAAAGACGAAAAAGAAAGGGTGAGAATTTTAGGGAGTATCCAAGTCTGGCCCTGAAACTGGCGTCCCCAGTGCCCATTGAACCGGCTTTTCTCAGAAACCACTGGCTGGTGACAGAGGGAAGGAGGGGCACGAGGCCATCCACAGCAGCACTCCAGAAACTGAAGCGGCCTGCGACCTGAAGGCCTTCCTCAGAAACAGTCACCACCCCTGAGTCAGCCCAGCCCAGCGGCTCTAATGCTTATTCACAAACTACAGTTTTAGCACAGCGGGGCACAGCTAAGAACTCCGAGAAACCCACCCACCTATGACACGCCAGCGAGCTGCTCAGCCCCCTCGGTGGATGTCCTGTTAGTCATAGACAGCATCTGGCTCAGCTCCCCGTTGTCCCTTCCTCCTCCTCCCCTTTCGTGTGTCTCCAGACATTTTACTAAACAGACCCTGAGTCAGAATAAGTCGGTTTAGCAATTAAAATCTGTGTGGGGGCTGCCTCGGGGAGCATGTGGCAGGTCTGGAAATAAATACCCCCTCCAGTATGGATCGTGCGCGCACTCCAGAAGCTTGAATGTAATATGCATGAAGTTTAACAGGGGCTGGGCACCCGGTGGGATTTCTCCTTCAGCGGAGACAGGAGAGACAGCCCTTCACTTGCAGGGTAACCGGGTGATATAGGACACAGCTGTCCTTAGGGGTTAAGAGCGGCCTGGGATTCTGTCCAAGGAAACCTATACCTGGTTCTGAGAAAAGAAAGTGCCATCAGGAACCTTGTTCAGGCAAGTCCTACCCTCAACATCCATTACGCTAAACCCAGGGTGTTCAAAGAAACAGCCAAGTGGGGGCCCGGATGTATTTTGAATAAACCTGGGAGGGGCCACAGAGACCACCTTAGCTCCAGATGGGAGAAAGAGCTGCCGGTAATGGTGCCCCTGGCTGCAAGCCAGCCACGTGGCTCTTCTAAGTGGGTCCCTTTTATCCTTTGCAGGTGAGAGCAGAGCCACCTGGAGAGACGGGACGCGGCACTACCCTGGCTCTGTCGGGTTCCTGCTTAAGGAGACCAAAGCTTACCTTTCATGTCCGCGAGGACCACCCACGCAGCTGCGGAAGTGCCTGGATTACAGGCTGCACCTCCAACCTGGGCTGCTGGTGTAGACATCTGGCCCCTGGGACGAAGGCAGAGTCGAGGGTAAACACACTCCAGCAATCACCTGTACCCCCCCCCCATCCTGAGTCTCTTCCTCAGAGCCCGCTACAGCCTCTTCCCAGCAGCCATGCCAAGCCCAGCGATGCTGCTGACAGCGCGAAGCCTGGCAGCTACCCACTACCCACTGCACTCTCGTAAACCAGGAGGAACAAGACATGGCCTAACATCCCTGCTGTAAGAGTCTACACCAGTGGGTCTCATTCTCAAGTCACGGACTCTTCTGAGGGGGATGGTGAACGCCAAAGATTTTTGGCCTAGAAAAAAACAAAAACAAAAACCACATTTTCTCTTGGGGCTGGAGAGGTGGCTCAGTAGTTAAGAACACTTGCTGCTCTTCCAGAGGACCCAGGCTCACAACGGCCTGTGACATACGCACGTGAAAGACACACACCCATATAAATAAATAAAAGTAAATCTTTTTAAGAATGCATTTTCCCCACAGTTGACAGTAAGGTTCACGAAAACCGCCTGCGGGCCTTTGAAAACCTCTTCTGCTGCCCTGGTGTGAAGAAACAACTAGGAAGCCCCTTTACAGGTCCACACTAACCGCCCCTCCCCTTTCTGGTCTCAGTGGCCTCAGCGGCTGCACCTCCAGCAGTAGGGTAAAATAGTAGCAGCATTGCCTTCCTGGCCCCCTCACTCTCCTGAGCTGCCTCTTGCCAGTGGCTACAACAGGCCAACCACAGAGCTCTAACCCAGGGCCACTGGGGTCGATCTTACAGGCTGGGAGACGAAAGTCATCCATATGCTGCCGGGCATCTGTGAGTGTGCTTCAGACCCTCGGTGGAACCCAACCTATAATCTCTGACTGAGCAGAGCAGACGTGCATACCCAAGCACCTGGTGAGGAAGTTGCTAGAATCCTGGTTACCATTGTGAGAGGGAGAGCAGTGGGGTGACAAGGGCCTTTGTCCCTCGTGAAGAATCACCCAGCAGCAGCTGTTAGTGGACTTTGAATCACACTCACGTGGCAGGACTAGACGTCAGTGATGGCAAATGCATGGCCCTCCACGGAAAGGCAGGACAATCTCTGAAAGGTTGAGGCTCGTCTGTTGTCTCAGGCTTTCTATTGCTTGATCAACACCATGGCCAAGAACAACCTGGGAAGAAAGGGGTTATCTCAGCACACATCCTGATCACAGCCCATCACTGAAGGAAGCTGAAGCCGGAACTAAGAGGGGCAGGAACCTGGAGACAGAACCCAAAGCAGAGCCCATGGAGGAGTGGTGCTCACTGGCTGGGTCTCCAGGCTCAGGTGTTTCCTTCCTATACCCCCGGGAACTTCTGTCCAGAGCTGGCACTGCCCACAGCAGGCTGAACTCTCCTACATTAATCAATAATCAGGAAAAGGTTCCATAGCCTTACCTGCAGGCCAAACTGACGGAGACTGTTTCTCAGATGAGGATCTCTCTTTCCGGAGGATCATGGTGTGTCAAGTGGACAAAACAATAACTAGCCAGCACATCTAGTCTAGCTACCCAAATAAACACCCCCACATACACATGCACACATGCATACGCACATACACACAGATACATACACATACAGGTACAGGTACACGCATATGTACACACATGCGCACATTCATAAGTGCATGCTCTCACACACACTCTCAATCCCAAGCGCGCTACATGAACATGCGCATGCGCACACATGCACACTCATGCACGCGCACGTACACGTGCATGGTCACATGCACACACATGTGCGCACGCGCACACATACATACACATCCGTAAACACACGCACACACGCATGCGCAAGCACAAGCATACACACGCATGCGCAAGCACAAGCATACACACGCATGCGCCAACACATGCACGCACAAACATGCATGTGCATGCACACGCACATACACATGCACACGCATGTGCATACGCGCACACACAGAGATACACCCAAACACGCATGATACACATGAGCCCACTCACACACGTGCGCAGACACGCACGCACGCACATACACTCACACGCGTGCATGTGCATGGATGGACACATGCATGCTCTCACACGCGTGCATGTGCTTTTGCAAAAACGCACAGTGACTAGCCCACAGACGCCCACCTAACAACCTACTCCTAATAACTAGTCTCAGAATGACGGCTTGCCTTTCCTGTCCTTTCCAACTCATACCCTCATCAGCCAGCATTAGCACACAGCACCATAGAGCCCTTTTACTCCGTAAACAACCAGGTACCTAAGGAGTGCCTGGCAGTTGTTAGCATCTGAGTTGGCTCACCACGGGACTACTGCTGCAGCTGCAGGTAGGGGCACACTGCAAGTCAAGCCTGGTACCCAGGAAATTAGCCTAATAGACAAGGAGAAGGGGTATAATGTATGTATTATATTATACATATAATATAATAATGCATGTAATAGAAGAAGAAAGAATAAAAGATCACATGGTACTCCAAACTAGCCTCTCCTGAACACTGAGAACATGTCCACTGAAAAAAAGCGGCAAAAAAGGAACAAAAGCAACAAGAACAAAATTTACTTAGTTTTTGAGACAGGCTGTCACTGAGTAGCCCTAGCTGGCCTGGAACTGACTACGTAATCTAGGCTGGCCTTGAATTCAGAGGTCAGCCTGCTTCTGCCTCCTGAGTTCTGGGATGAAAGGCGTGAGCAGCAACAACCTCGCAACCACAACTACATAGCCATCTAACCCTAGATGGGCAGGAACCAGTACAAAAATACACATAAACATAAAAAAACCAAGATGACTTGTCTCCTTCAAACACTTATTAACCCTATATTAACGATCCCAATCGCAATGACCTAGGAGGAATTCCAGATACAGAATTCAAAGGAATGGTCACAAATTTGTCAAACAAACAGCCTAGAAGGACTCCAGGACTTTTTACAGAACACAAACAGACAGCTGGATAAAATAAAGACATTACAGCTCACGGTTCCAGAGGACTGGATGCTCTTGATGGCGTAGAAGACAAGGTGGAAGGGGGCTGGAGAGATGGTTCAGAGGTTAAGAGGTTAAGCGCTGGTTGCTGTTCCCAAGGTCCTGAGTTCAATTCCCAGCAACCACATGGTGGCTCACAACCACCTGTAATAAGATCTGACTTGCAAGTATACATGCAAGCAGAACATTGTATATGTAATAAATAAACATAAAAAAGAAGACAAGGTGGCAAGAGGAAGACAAATCACCTCCTTATCTACACACAAAAACTGAAGAGAGTGAGCTGGAGGTGGAGGGGGTGGAAGCTCGCAGATCCCACTCCAAAGGCTCCACATTCTAAAAGTTCTGTAACTTCCCCCTATAAGGCCACACCTCCTAATAAGGCCATTCCCTATGGGGGGGAGGGGGCATTTCTCATCCAAACCACAAGAATATTCCAAATATCTGATACAATGATCAAGTCAGGGATACAGGGGTGGCTTGGCTTGGCATGCATAAATCAATGAACAAAATTCACCACATAAAGGTACTCAAGAACAGAAATCACATGATAATATCAATCTGCTGATAAAAGGCCCTAGAGTGCAAACTGGTGCAAACACTGGAGAAATGAGCATGGAGCCCCTCAGGGGGCTAGAAGTAGATCGACCACATGAACCGACCGCGCCTCCCACGGGCACAGACCCGGTGGGTTCTGTTCCTATGACAGAGATGTGCGCTCATCCGTATTCATCTTTATTCTCTTCCACGACTAGGACATGAAAAGGGCTTACGTGTTCAATAACTGATGAATGGATAATGAGCACAAACTTATACACAATGAAATTTTATTCAGCTGTAAAGAAAAACGAAATTTGTAGACGGGTGTAATAAACTAGAAAAAAAATTATACTGAGTAAGCTAATCCATACCCAGAAAGACGAATGTCAAATGGTCTCCCTTACGTGTAATCCTAGAGCCAAATCTTTAGGTTTGTGGGTCTATCTTGGGGTTCACATAGACTCTCAGAAACTTGAAAGGAGCCACTGAAGAGGGAAAGGAAGGTCTTAAGGGAGGTGGGGTAGCAGAACATAGGTGTTATGAAAGGGGAAAGGGGCAAAGAGGCTGGGAGGACAAGGAATCGGGGAGCAGGACGGGGAAGGAAGAGGGATAATTAACAGTAATATCTGGAGGAACCATATGGAAACCTGCTGTTTTATAAGCGTGTGTGAGTGTGTGTGTGTGTATGTGTGAGAGAGAGAGAGAGAGAGACAGACAGACAGACAGAGCGCTTAATTGGAGCTCCCCTACACATCTTAATAATTAATTGCATTGCTTTGAACTTAATGTAAGACTCTGTTGTTGGAGACATCAACATTTGGTCACAGGACTTGAGAAATCAAGCTTCTATTGACTGGAAAGCTTCCTCCCTGCCGGCTGGCTTTCATAATACTGAAAGGTGCTATGTAGAGTCCCGGGGAAGAAAAGTCATCAAGTTCTTCACAGCTGTGAACCCTGAGAACTATAAGTTACCAGTCTGGCAAGCTATGCCTATGGTGTAACGGTGGCCTGAAGGTTATGGGATATCTAGCTGATTTCTGATTGAATTTAAGGCCCACTCTGTAGGATAAAGCATACTGGGTACTATAGATCTGACCAAGAGCCCAGGACTGGGGAGCCCTCTGACCACAGGGATTAGCCTACTACTGTTACTTTGTTATTCTGTTAAATGGGCATAGTATCAAAGCGCCCTCTAAAGACTTCTTTACTCATAGGTTAGTGTAACTCTCAGCCCTCATCACTGTGCCTTTGTGCAGCGGATGGAGAGTAACACAAAACTCACAGCTGGTCCAAGGGCAAACACTCAGTCTGTAGCATGCTCACCCTACACAGGACATCGACATCACATCTCAAACCCCCAAGTCTCAGGGGACATTACAAAAGAGGCGGCAGAGAGAGTGTAAGACTCCAAGACTGGGAAGGACCAGGATGAAGAAGCGTCTCCTAGACACAACAGAGCCAACACACTCACAAACTCACAGCAACCACGGTTGCCTGCACAAGACCGGCCTAAGATCAAGCCCGTCAACGCTCCAACATGAGGAGGGGGTCACAAACACAAACCTTCACTCCTAGCTGAGGAACTATGGACCACTGATGGCTAGTAGGGGAGGGAGAGAGTCAGTTTTCTTTAGGGGTGTGCTCTATGGTAGATTGGCCAGTCCCTAGTAGGTATCCTTATACCCATGTATATGGGTGGCACAAATTGGACTTAATGGGGTATCAAAAAAAAAAAAAAAAGAACATGAAGTTGGGAGAGGGGATGAGGAAGTGGGGGATGGATACAAGTGGTGTTATGGGGGGAGCTGGGTAGGGAATATGATCACAATACATTGTATACATGTGTGGGATTCTCAAAGATTAAAAACACTATATTTTTTAAAAATAAAAATGCTAATTTATTGAGTTTGTTTGCTCCATTTCCATCTTGTGCTGAAACCAGTTCTGTTCAAGGTTCCATAGCGAGTTCCTGGTATTTCCCCCATGTAATGGTGATAATAACAACACCACTTTGCACAGGGATCGCTCATACCCATCCTGGTTCCACACAGTAAGAGTTCCTGTTGTTTCAAGGCTGGATAGATAAAGGCCTCACACTGGCCTGCTGGGTCAAGTACCAAGACCGCAAGAAGTACCAGACATGGTGGCAGGGGGATCACAGCAAGAATTTCAGAGCAGCTTGGGCTACATACCCAGTCCTCATGCCAAAAGAAGGAAAAGGAGAAAAAAGAGGAAAGGAAGAAAGGGAAGGGGAAGGCAGGGGACGGAAGGGGTTGGGGAGAGCAGGGGAGGATCAGATCTAATTTCAGGATGGACTCTGAGAGACCAATAGCAGTCTGTTCCAGCCTGAAATAAGGGCCTTGGGACTACCCTGGGGCAAAAGACGAGGAACCAGGACATGTATGACCAGCATCTCCTCCTCTTCCATTCACTGTACTCAAGCTTGCAAGTGTCCAAATCTCAAAGAGGGGGCAAACCCCATGATATGGAGCCCAACACTGCTCTTCCAGAGTTCCACTGGGGAGGAACCCAGGGATTCCGGCTTCCTGATCGAGGAGGACAAAGTTCAGTGAGGCCTACGGTGTTACCGAGAGAGATGCCAGGTGCAGATCCCAAAAACGATGTACCAGAGGTGCCAGGAAAGAAACACAGATTGGTCAGCAAAGTGGCTGCACACAAGGGGACATGCACCCCCTGCCCTTAGGACACACAGACGCAGGTAATTTCCAGATGTGGAAGGAGCTGTCATCTCTCCCAGCAGCTCCCGTGTCCAGCCTGGCCAAGAGTCCACCTACAGTGGGAATTCCTACCTACAGCTAGACAGGGCACTGCACCACAAGCCCAAGCCAACACTGGGTTTTGTGAGCACATTCTAAGACACTCCATAAAATCAAGCCAATTTCCCACGGGACAGTGTTATTGACTGCAGCCGCCAACATCCCCTCCTCCTGGTAAAGGAGTGACCTGCAGCCCAAATTGTAGGATGGTCTGAGACCTAGGGATTGTATTTGTCTTCCTTAAAGGTCTTCCTGAGGACCCCCAAGACCCCAGAACTCAGACTCAGTCAAACCATGAACTCTGAGGCCTTGAATGAGAATCTAGGAAACTCTAGCCTGGGAGCCCCTACACTAGACAGAAGCGCCCTCTCTGTCGACGGCTGGCCGTCTGCAGCTCTGACCTCCCGCTCCCCATGTCCTCCTTGAAGGCTGTGTGTCTGCAGCTGCTCGGGATAGCTTGTGTTGCTTACGTTGAAGGTGATGACTCTGCCTGCCTAAAAAGAGCTCCTTACGTTCATCAGTAGACTGGACTGAAGAGAGATTAACAGCTAGGACTTTTTTTTTTTTTTTTTTTTTTTTTTTGGTTTTTCGAGACAGGGTTTCTCTGCAGCTTTAGAGCCTGTCCTGGAACTAGCTCTTGTAGACCAGGCTGGTCTCAAACTCACAGAGATCCGCCTGCCTCTGCCTCCCGAGTGCTGGGATTAAAGGCGTGCGCCACCACCGCCCGGCTCAGCTAGGACATTTTATGTATGTATGTGTGCTGCTGTGGGAGGGTCTTCTGTTTTATGTTGATTTCATTGGTTAATAAAGAAACTGCCTTGGCCATTTGATAGGCCAGCCCTTAGGTGGGTGGAGTAGACAGAACAGAATGCTGGGAGGAAGAGGGAAGTGAGGCAATCGCCATGCCTCTCCTCTCTGGGTCAGACGCCATGGATCCAGCCACCAGGTCAGACATGCTGAATCTTCCGGTAAGCTACCACCTCGTGGTGCTACACACATTAATAGAAATGGGTTAATCAAGATGTGAGAGTTAGCCAATAAGAGGCTGAAACTAATGGGCCAGGCAGTATTTAAATGAATACAATTTGTGTGTTGTTATTTCGGGTGTAAAGCTAGCCGTGCAGGAGCCAGGCGGGACGAAAAGCAGGCCTGCTCGCCTTATCACTACAGTGCGCCCCTAAATCTGTTGAAGTTTGGGAGTTTCTCTACTCAGGGATGGGTAAACAAATAATTATTAAGTACTTCTGTTCCTTATATAATGCTAGGTATAGTGGATGCACACATGACTGATGTGTTACTGCACAATCCCTAAGTAGAGGCTTCTGGTCTAAGGAAGGAGCCAGGACATAAACACAGATTATACTTATGCGACTGGGGAGTCACTCTGAGGCAGAAGGATCGCGAGTGTGAGACTAGCTTGGGCTATAAAGAGCAACCCTGTCTGTGACCCTTTAAAAAAAAGTAAAAGAAAAGAACTAATTATGGGGACAGTAATAGGGTCTGTCCCAGGCAGCGTGAGTTCAGAGAGCTTCAAAAGATGCCACCAGAAGTCTGAGTAAGGACTGAGTCACAGGAAATGCTTGGTGGGAGCTGTACGGTAACTGCTGAGTTCACCAGCTTCCAGACCCACACTTTTCACGTCTCTAAATCAGTATGTGTCACACAGCTGTTGCCAGATAGGTGGGTAATCACAGCTAGTCAGCACGGCCTGACATCACCAGGAGGGTGTCAGCATCCAGACATGCAGGTGGGTGTCAAGGGGTTGGAGAGAAAATGCCAGAAACAGCGGCGGAGCCCCTTCTGCATAAGGCTGGGGAGATGGCTCGGTAAGTAAAGCCAGTGTGAGGACCAGAGTTTGGGTCCCCAGAACCCACACAAAAGCTTTAACCCCAGTACACAGGAGGCAAAGACAGGGGATTCCCAGAGCAAGCTGGCTAGCTGGGTTAGCAGAAATGGGGACCTCTGGGTTCAGCAAGAGACCTCACCTCAGCATTGAAGTTAGAAATGACTGAGAAAGACACCAGCATCAGTCTTGGGCCTCCACACGTGTGTGCATGCACACATGCACTTGCAACACATTCAAATGCACGCACACACACACACTTGCAGTAAGAAAAGAAAAGAAGAAAGCTGTACCACAGATGCATCTGTCAGCAGAGAGGATAAGACTATGTGGAAAACCAGAGCTGGAAGTGACATAAACCAGGCAGGCTGGCACACACCTGAAATCCCAGCTCTTGGTGGCAAGGGCAGGAGAATCTTGTCTCAAACAAAACAAAAAATGAGGGTGGATCTTCAGTGTGGTGGTCTGAATGAGAATGTCCCACGTAGGCTTCGATATTTGAATACTTGAACCCCAGTCCATGGTGCCATTTGGGGAGGCCTAGGAGGTTTAAGAGGTTTAGCCTTGCTACAGAAGGCATATCCCTGGGGGCAGACTTTGGGGTTTCTAAGCCATACACCCTTACAAGTTCACCCTCTGCTTCCCACTTGTGGTTCGAGATGTGAGCTCTCAGCTTCCAGCTCCTGCTAGTAGGCTTATTTGCCGCCATACTCTTGCACCATGATGGGCCAACTTCCGGAACTGTAAGCCCAAACAACCTCCTCTTCTGTGAGTCTTCTTGGTAACGGTTTTCCTCACAGCAAAAGAAAAATAACTAATACATGCAATTAGTGGCAACAGTGTACAATCTTTAAGTAAACTAAAAACTCTGAGCTACACACTATAAAATGGCCTATCTTATCCCACCGTGTTGGGGACTCTGGACCCAGACCCTGAATTTCCTGTAAACAGCTTGTTACACTTGCAGCTGCTCTGAGCAAAACAATTTCAACTTGTTTTTCCTGTGTTTGTAGCTACTCAGAGTATGAGACCCTCAGGAGTTCCTGATGGCGGGGAAGTGGTTTCTGGTGGGTTTGGCTGGGGCATGGCTATCAGTTAAGGGTCCATATATAAGTGGCTCTGGTTACACAATAAAGGGGGCATTCTTGTTTCAAGGATGACCCATGTCTCTGTGTGTCTTTGTGTGTCTAAATCTCCAGGCCCTTGCCCGGCTCATGAATGGTCCTATAATGCAGGCTCCGCACAATAGGCAGAGTACCGTAGTACACGTCGTAGTATGGACAGTACACCGCTGTTACACTCCAAAAGATTAGGAAGGTCCTAGAAATGAGTAACGGTGATGGCTTCTCAGCAGTAGGAATGTTACTAATGTGTGTACTTTTTAAACAATTAAAATTAAAATCAGGTAGTCTCCATGTTATATAAATTTTACAATAAAAATGTAGGGGAGAAATGCTACCACAAGCCTTCCCCCATTTACTCACAGAGCCTTGTGATGACTGGATCTTTCTTCAAGACTACTGAGGCAGGAATGTGTATGTGGAGACTGGCGAGTGTTGCATCACAGGTGATGTCACAGCCTCTGCTGCATCAAGGTGACATCACAGCCTGTGTTACATCACAGGTGACATCACAGCCTGTGTTGCATCACAGGTGACACCACAGCCTTGTTACATCACAGGTGACATCACAGCCTGTGTTGCATCACAGGTGACATCACAGCTTGTGTTGCATCACAGGTGACATCACAGCTTGTGTTGGATCACAGGTGGCATCACAGCTTGTGTTGCATCACAGGTGACATCACAGCTTGTGTTGCATCACAGGTGGCATCAGAGCACATGTTATATCACAGGTGACACCATAGTACAGGTGACATCACAGCATGTATTACATCACAGGTGAGAGTAGAGTTATCATATCTAACTTTCTAAGACAGCAGCAAGAGCGATTAAGATAGACATTTGCTAAGTACAAAACCCTGAAGTTCTGGGTTGGCCACCATGGCACAGACCAAAGAAACCCCCACCTTGATAAAGGACCCTTGAGTAGGTGCCCTTCAGTAGGTGCTGAGGACAAAACATCTGGCTCTCAGAAGACTCCATCTCATCCCAAATGGCCACAAATCATTGGTTAGGAGCACTGGCTAGTCTTCCAGAGCATTCACGTGTTGGCTTACAACCATCTGCAACTCCAGTCCCAGAGGATTTGATGTCCTTTTCTGGCCTCCTTAGGCAGTGGTCCACAGATACATATGCAAACAAAATACCCATACACGTAAGATAAATTTTAAAATACTTTTTTAAAAAGATTAAAAACCTAAAACAAGTACAAGAACAAGAACAAGAAAATAGAGGTTGCCCCAGGCTGGGCCCATGCCTTCCAACTGGAAGAAAATGCCTCCTGTAGTTCCTCCTCCAGAGTCCGTGTGCACAGCCCACCTAGAAGCCATTCTTAGACCTAAGCAGAAATGCTTCGTTCTGCTGATACAGCATGGAATGTAGCCCAGGTTTGACCTAGAACTCAATATGTAGATAAAGATGACCTTGAACTCCTGATATGGCCTCCACTTCCAAGTGCTGGGATTACAGGAGTCACAACATGTGGTCCCCAAGTAGAGCCACATCATCTGCTCACCAACACTGAAATAACTATTCTCTCTCTTCAGCTTGCACAGCCTCCTCCTGTGTGCTGTGCGGTCTACCAACGTAAGCCCAGCTGAGGACACACAGCATTCAAGGAGAGTAGGCCACTTGTCTACCACGTGTGAAGATAGAAGCCAATTGAGTCAGAGGGGAAGCGCTTGTTATGTAGCCCAGGCTGGCCTGGGACTTGTGATCCTCCTGCCTCGGTTTGCCAAGTGCTGGGATGATGAGTGTGTACTCCCCAACCTGGCTAAGGATGAGGACTTTTCTCGGTGGTCCTGGGGTAGAACCCAGCACTCTGCTACCAGATATGACCACAGCCAATGATAACTTTTGACACAAATATGCTAATCAGGATTAGAGTTCTCTCTGCAGCGACAGTTTTGGAAATTGATCAGGACTGAGAATGCAGTACCGAGACTTCATTTTCTTTGGGCCCTAAATGCTATGATCACACAGGGCAGGGGCCACAATTATGGGTCCCAGGCAAGTCACTGAACTGCCACTTATACTCTAGAAATTGCCGAGAAAGAAGGAAGGCCGTGAGCGTCTTGCTACTACCTCAGACACAGCACTCTGGGGGCTGGTGAAATTTGTGTGTAGGTTCCTTCAACTCAGTCATGTTGCAATTTGGGGACAATGTTTTCATGATCACAAGCTGCCTTTTAGCCATGCATCCCGAAAAATTAGCTCCCAGTAAATTTTCTACACTTCAAGATTAGCCCCATCCTTGTTGAGGGACCCAAAACAGTCATCAAACACAGGCAGGTTGACTCCAGAAGTTGAACCCCAAGCGGGCTCAGTGCACACCCCACCTTCAGGAGGAAGAGGCTCTTGTCACTTCCCAAGCAAGCAATATCAGATGCAGAAGGGCTGAGGACGCTGGGGGCAGAATGTGTGACAAGTAATTGACAGCTGAGATCTGGCATCTCGGGGACCCAATTTCAGTTCTGTCATTGATCAGTCAAGATCTTGTTGGCCGTGTAGGGAGAGACAGACCAACACTCACAACAGTACTACCTTTGGAAAGAATGTTTTTATATTTGCTGATTGCTGTTGTGCGCATGCGTGGCTGTATGAAGGAAGACCGGAGGACAAACAACTTGTGGGAACCGGCATTCTCCTCCACCTTGCTTTTGAGGCACAGGCGTGCTAGTGAGCCGAGGACTCACATCTGGCCTTTTAAACTAACGCAGGGAACTGACCTCAGGTCAGGGTGTGCAGATTCTCTTTTTAACCTATTGAGCCACCTCACCAGCCCCTATCAATTGGAGACTAAATAAGACCCATGTCTGAACATACTGTATGTCACACGCCAAACACAAAGAGTAGGACTATAATACCATCCTGGTATTGTAGGAAGTGGGCCGAGCTCAGACAGGCTTCTCTGTATCTCCAGCAGCAAGCAGAGTCAGGGTACGGCTTAAGCAATATTTTTCAATATTTGAGAACAGTCCCCATAAAGAAATGCTTTTTTAAAAATAATTAATTAATTAATCAATTTATTTATTTATTTATTAGGTATACAATATTCTGCTTACATATATGTCTGCAGGCCAGAAGAGGGCACCTGATCTCATTACAGATGGTTGTAAACCACCATGTGGTTGCTGGGAATTGAACTCAGGACCTTTGGAAGAGCAAGCGGTGCTCTTAACCACTGAGTCATCTCTCCAGCCCCCAAGAAATGCTTTTATATTGCAGTCAGGTGTCAACAAACAGTTCTGTCCCTTAGGACTGGAGAGATGGCTGCGTGGTTAAGAGAACATACTGTTCCTACAGAGGAACTGTGTTCGCATCTTGGCACCCATGTGGCAGCTCACAACTGCCTAAACTCTGGTTCCAGACATACATACAGCTCACACACATACACAATTAAAAATACACTTCAGAAACAGATACCTACCAAAAGATAAAGTAGCTTCACCAAACAATAATTACTATGGCTGACTTTGGAATTTTCAGTTATTTTATTTGTCTACTTAGCTTCACTTATTTATTTTTATTTCTTCTTGAACGTTCCCAAATCTACAAAATAGTTGTAGAAATACAAAGTAACCCTCACCCACGAGGGCCACTGGGCCTTGGCACTGTTGTTATTCTGCTCTGGCAAAGTCTGGTGGAAGACCATTCTCTGCATTACAGGCTATTCAGAAATGCCCTGGCCTTGATCCACAGTCACCACTGGTATCCCCACACCAACTGTTACAAGCAAAAATGTCTACAGACATTACCCAGTGTCTCCGGTAATAAAATCAACCCCTATTGATAGGTAAGGACCCAGACCCACTGAGAGGTGCTGTCTTAGCCACTGTTCTATTGCTGTGAAGAGACACCATGACCAAGGCAACTCTTGTAAAGGAAAGCATTTAATTTCACAGGTTCAGAGGTTGAGTCCATTGCCATCATGGCAGGGAGCATAGCAGTAGGCACGGCAGGCATGGGGCTGGAGAAATAGCTGAGAGCTACATCCTGATCAGCAGGCAGAGAGACAGAGGCTGGGCCAAGCACAGGTTTTTTGAAACCCGGAAGCCCACCCTCCCAGGGACACACTTCCTCAGCAAGGCCACATTCCTAAACCTTCCTATCCTATCAAAGAGTTCCACTCCCTGGTGATTAAGCACTCAAATATACAACCCTATTGGAGGCCATTCTTATTCAAACCAACACAGTTGCCACGTCACCAGGCTACCTCATTATCCTCATTAAACACTCACGCACATACAGAAACTGTGTCTTCACTGAGAAAACAAGTTACTTAAAATAACTTACCTTGCACCCCACAGAGAGAGGTAATCCCACAAGCCTTGGTGATTACGTCAGTAACCCCAGCACTTGGGAAGCTAAGACGAGAGCGGATGGCTGCTAGTTCATGACCATCCTGTACTAAACGGTATAGTGGGAGACCCTCCTGTCTTTAAAAAAAAAAAAAAAAAAAAACCTCTTATAAAACTACAATGTCGCCAGGCAGTGGTGGCACACATCTTTAATCCCAGCACTCAGAAGGCAGAGGCAGGGGGATCTCTGTGAGTTCAAGGTCTACAGAGCAAGTTCTAAGACAGCAGGACTGTTACACAGGGAAACCCTGTCTCGAAAAAATCAGAAGAACAAAAAGCAAAACAAAACAAAACAAAAAGCTACAATACCAGCTGGGCGTTGGTGGCACATTCTTTTAATAGCAGCGCTCAGGAAGCAGAGGCAGGGGGATCTCTCTGAGTTCGGAAGCCTGCCTGGTCTACAAAACAAGTTGCAGGACAGCCAGAGCTAAACAGTGAAACCCTGTCTCAAAAAACAAACAAACAACAAAAAAAAACAAAAAGCCATACAATGCTGTTATTACACCTAATATTTAACACTGATTGAATAATCTTTTCTTTTCTGTGTTGTTTGCGATCCACACTAAACTGGTTTCAGGCCCTGCATGATTTCCTGGACGATAGATTCACATCAGAGAAGCTTGCATTCCTAAAACCCAGCTCTCCTCCCCTGGAGATGGCTAGAAGCCCGAGGGAAACCCATCCCTGCAGAAGGAGGGCACACAGGAAATTACTACAGAGTTCAACATTTACAGGAGGCTGACCAACGCACCGGGTTCTTTTTCCCTCCCTGGCCTCCCCATCTCACAGAGTCCCCCTGGAGGGTGGCACTGGGAACATACGAGCCAGCTTGCCCCACCCTTCAAGGGACCTAGGAACCATTCCAGGCGCCAGTGGGCCCCTCTTGGTGTATGCCCTGGCCTGTCTGTGCAGAGCTGCTGGGGCCTAAAGAGCTAGGCGCACAGTGACCTGACCACATCACAGGCCCAGGCCTGGGTGCAGGCTGTGGCAGGCTGTGGCAGGCTGCCTACCCTTCCCCGTTTGCTGAGTTCCTTTCCTTTACCTACCCTGGCCCCAGCAAAGTGGTTACAAGTTGGTCCAGAAACTGCCAACAGGCTGGGGCCAGGGCACATGAAAGTGTATGAGTCACTGGCTGCTTTGATTCTCGGGGCCCGTATAAACCTGGTCTTTGAACAGCAGGATCCAAAGAGTAGGGAAAGCTGAAACTAGCGCCACCAAAAATGAGGAGGACAGTCGCTGACAGAGCCCCATGGCCATCCCCACCCTCACCCCAGGTCCTCGGGAAAGGGCAGTGAGGGACAAGAAGCAAAGGAAGGACTGCAGGCCGGCACCACCTTTACCCCAGGAAAGACACCCTTTTCCTCTAGCCTTGACTTTTTCTTCTTATAAAGGCTTAAAGCCTGCGTAGACCAGGAGTTTCTCTAGCTGGAAGGCCAGAGACAGGGGAGCTTGACTGACTATGTTTGAGTTACAAGTATTGAAAAGCCCAGGAGAAAGCCCCAAGGACTATTGGTTCTGCTCAGGAAGCCGTTGCGGTAACAACAGCCCCATCATCCCTAAGAGCCCAGAAGACTGCAGGGCTGCGCTGCCCAGAGGAGGTGAGGACAAAGGAGAGAGAAAAGCTCCAAAGGTGGCAACTCTTGAGTGGAATCAGCTGCCTGGCAGGGACAGCAGCATTTCCTGGTCCCAACTGCTTCCCCTGCTGTTATCTCCAGAACAACTTCAAGGCTGTTACCTCCTCTGGAACTTTTCGGGAAGTGAGAGCTTTGCCCATCTTGTCCGTCATTGTGCCCTTTCCTCTGAGGGCAATGCCAACAACAAACGAGGAGTGCTCACAACAAACACGACATCTCAGTCTGCTCAAGCTGCGTAACAAAACGTCATTTGCCGAGTAGTTTAAAAAGTCTTTACGCAGGAACTGGGGAGGAGTCACAGCCCACAGTACCAGGCTTTTCCTCAACTACCTCAAGACAAGTTCAATTCACCTGTACTGACCGTGTACTACGGTACTACGCCTGGGTCTGGAGCCAGGCAAGGGCCTGGAGATTTGAACACACAAAGACACACAGAGACAAGGGTCATCCTTGAAACAAGAATGCCCCCTTTATTGTGTACCAGAGCCGCTTATATATTGATATATAACTGATAGCCAAGCCCCAGCCAAACCCACCAGAAACCACTCCCCTGCCATCAGGA
The DNA here is from genome assembly GCF_903992535.2 of Arvicola amphibius. Classification (NCBI taxonomy): domain Eukaryota; kingdom Metazoa; phylum Chordata; class Mammalia; order Rodentia; family Cricetidae; genus Arvicola; species Arvicola amphibius. Next base: position 82,255,459 of record NC_052047.1, read on the forward strand.
ACTTCAGAGGGTCTCCTGCTCAGAGTAGCTACAAACACAGGACAAACAAGTTGTTTTGCTCAGGGCAGCTTCAAGCCTAACAAGTTGTTTACAAGAAATTCAGGGTCTGGGTTCACAGCCCCAAACATTCACCTGATGTAACAGAGGGGGAATCCAAGCTAAGAGCTGAAGTTTGATCTTAAGGGGCCCCCAGAGACTCATGTGGCAAAGGGTAGTGCTCATAAGGTAGAGCCTAGTGGGGAAGGTGGCGTTATTGGAGGCACGCACACCCTTGAAGGGGACTATGGTACTGGTCCTCTTCTCCCTCTTCTCCCATTGACGTCTCAGGCATCCCGTGAGTGGTTCCTCTCTGCCAGGGCTCCCACCACGATTGTCGCCTTACCCACAAGTTCCGGGACGAGACAGTGATAAACCGGAGCCTCTGAGACTGACTAAGCAACACTCTTTACAGGCTGGGTATCTGGGGGGGATTTGCACGCTGTTTATCTAGGACTTGTTTCTGGAGCAGGAAGTTGGCTCACACAAGCGTCCAAACCATCCTGTTACTCCACTGTAAGCCTGGGGCTCAGAATCAGAACACCAGCTCCAGTTTCTACCCCACCTAAAGCTGCCTTGATCACTTCTGTCCCTTTGGGTCCCACCGAGGCATCAAAGGACAACCCAGGCATGACGGCTTTGCCTGCACTGGCTTAATTCTAAAGTCAACAGAAACTTTTTCAACCTTTCTCAGGATTCCTCTCTTTCTACCCCTCCTCCCAATTTGTTTGCTGTGACAGCATTTTGTTATGGAGCCCAAGCTGGTTTTATTTAAACTCTGACCTCCAGAAATCTAAAATTATAGTTGAGCCCCTCCACACTCAGCTGTAGCCTCCCTTTAAAAAAAAAAAAAAACTCTTTTTTAAAAAAATAATTTATTTAACTTTATTTCATGTGCATTGGTGTGAAGGTGTCAGATCCCCTGGACCTGGAGTTACAGACAGTTGTGAGCTGCCATGTGAATGCTGGAATTTGAACCCAGATCCTCTGGGAGAGGAACCAGTGCTCTTAACCTCTGAGCCATCTCTCCCGCCACACACACACACATATATGTGTGATATGTGTGTGTGTATACATATATATGTATATATACATATATATATATATATATATATATATATATATGTTTTGTTTTTTCAAGACAGGCTTTCCCTATACAGTCCTGGCTGTCCTGGAACTCACTCTGTAGACCAGGCTGTCCTTAAACTCGGAGACCTACCTGCCTCTCCCTCCCAAAAGCTGGGATCAAAGGTGTGCACAACCACACCCTTCTGTTGTTTTATTTTGAGAGTACAATATAATTAAATCATAACTCAAGATAATGTACTATTTGGTTACTAAAGTCAAGGGTCTGCCTAGGAAGTGCTTGCTCTTCTTACACCAAGCTGTTCTGATAGCTTCAAATTAAAAATACAGAGCTTGTCGGGCAGTGCTGGCACATGTCTTTAATCCCAGCACTCGGGAGGCAGAGGCAGGTGGATCTCTGTGAGTTCGAGACCAGCCTGGTCTACAAGAGCTAGTTCCAGGACAGACTCCAAAGCTACAGAGAAACCCTGTCTCGAAAAGCAAACAAACAAAAAATACAGAGCTTTCCAGTCCCCCCAAAAGACCTTCTGAGGGCCACAGTAGTACACACATGCAGTCACAGAAGTTGGGGTGTATCTCCGTGGTAGAATGCTTAGCAAGCATGTGGAGAAGACACTCGGTGTGATCTCCAGCATCAAAACTAGGTGAGAGAGAGGTGATGATAGACAGACAGACAGACAGACAGACAGATAGAAACAGTTGGTTGTAATCTCCTTGAGGAAGAGAATGAATTTGAGGTCAACCTCAGTTATATAATAAGACCCTGTTGTTTGTTTGTTTGTTTGTTTTGAGACAGGGTTTCTCTGTCTAGCTCTGGCTGTCCTGAAACTGTGTAGACCAGACTTGGCTTCAAACTTAGAAATCCACCTGCCTCTGCCTCCTGAGTGCTGGGATTAAAGGCGTCTGCCACCACCACCAAGCATAAGACCCTGTCTTAAGGAAGAAGAATCAGAGAAGTAAGAGGAAGAAAGAAAAAGATACATGATTCTAGTGCCCTACAATTCAATGAGACTCGAGGAGCATTTCAGAGTTCAGAGTAGCTCCCATCCTGAAACTCTGACTAGGCACACCCAGGAAATGAAGAAGCAGCAGGCACATGTGTAGAGAAAACCCAGAGTCAGAAAAGATGGGCTGTGATTCTCTGATGGAGCCAAACCAGCTACACAACAGCCCTGAACCTCATCCACTATTTTTTTAAATGAAGTGACTTTGGTTTTTTTTTAAAAATATTTATTTATTATGTATACAATATTCAGTCTGCGTGTATGCCTGAAGGCCAGAAGAGGGCACCAGACCTCATTACAGATGGTTGTGAGCCACCATGTGGTTGCTGGGAATTGAACTCAGGACCTTTGGAAGAGCAGGCAATGCTCTTAACTGCTGAGCCATCTCTCCAGCCCTGTTTTGGATTTTTTGTTTTTGTTTTTTGAGACACGGTTTCTCTGTAGCTTTGGGCCCTGCCCTGGAACTCGCTCTGTATATCAGGCTGGCCTAGAACTCACAGAGATCCTCCTGCTTCGGCCTCCCAAGCGCTGGGATTAAAGGCGTGCACCACCACCGCCCGGCTCACCCACTCTTTATCCATCTACTCAGACTTCCTTGGCTCTCCACAGAGTGTGTGGAGTGAATGGGACCATCCGGTGCTCACTCATTAAGAATACAAACAAGCAGACCAGCCAGATATAATGGTTTACACCAGTAACCCCAGCATTGGAGATGCTAAGGCAGGGGGATGGCAATGAGTCCCAAGTCAATCTAGGCTACAAAGTCAAGCTTCTGCCTTAATAAATAAACAAGCAAATAAATAAATAAAAACAGGCCAGCTATTGGCAGACCAGGAAGGTTCACACAGGGGGTTTTATCTAGCAGGTGGTTCCAGAGACTCAAGGAGAGGCCAGCGGGTTAGTGGGTCTCTTTCTACCAAAACTTATCCAAGTCTAAGGCTAACCCCAGAATGCACGAGTTAAGTAAGTTACAGAGAAACAGAACGAGCAGCTGCCTGAGGCTGAATTCAGTGATGTCATGATTGGCATTATTCACTCTGCCAGAGACTCTGCCAAACTCTAACCTGCAGCTATGTTATTTGCTGTGAGCCTCCCATGTCACAAGGACCAGAAACACTCCAGGCAGGTAGGAAAGCCAGGTGTGAAACCAAAGGATGGCAGCAGGTGGCTTGGCCCTCAGTCTGAGGGCCCGGTCTAAGGAGCGCCTAGGACGGGCCACCCCACGGAGCTTCCTACACCAGAGATCGTCAGGCCTTCCCTTTCAGTCCCGCAGACCCAAGACCCTTCAAAGGTAAAATCACTGTAAGAGAGCTAAGTGAGGCGCCTCTCTCTGGGCAAGGCAGGGCGAGGACAGCACTCTTCTTCACGGACGATCAGTGCTGGCTTCAGATGCATGCACCCACTTGAGCAGCTGCGGGCCAGGGAGCCAGAGGCCAGGGAGCCTCCTTGTCTCTTTCCTTCTAATATTTACGGGCCAAGTGTGGGGACAAACAGAGCATTGGTGAGGTGGGGTTAGAGCATCACATCTTCCCTCAGTTTCTTAACCTGTACTCCCCAGATAACTGAGAAACCAAGGTATGGGGATCATAAGTTTAAGATCTCTGTGGTCTACAGAACAAACTCACTGACCACCTAGGCCACTTCACAAGGCTCTGTCTCAAAATAGAAAGCAAAAAGGGACGTGGGGAGCATCACTCAGAGGTATGACCCTTCCCAGTACATTTGACACAGTAGGTTCAAGGTCCAGTTAGAGGGGGCTGGAGAGATGGCTCAGTGGTTAAGAGCATTGTCTGCTCTTCCAAAGGTCCTGAGTTCAATTCCCAGCTACCACATGGTGGTTCACAACCATCTGTAATGAGGTCTGGTGCCCTCTTCTGGCCTGCAGGCATACATGTAGACAGAATATTGTGTACATAATAAATAAATAAATAAATAATAAATAAGTAAGTAAATAAATATTTTTTAAAAAAGTCCAGTTACATCCCCAAAATACAAAAGTCGCAAAGGGAAAATAGAGACTGTCTCTGCAAAGGGGCCATTATCCCTGCTTTCCCTGTTTCTAGTATTGCCCATTAATAAAATTTGACTGCAAATATGCCAAACTATTGACAACCAAGATGCCTGTGGACTCACGGAGCCTATTCAGAAGTCAAGCAGTATTGAGTCCTAGTGGTGCAAACCTGGAGTTCCAGCTACGGGTGGGAGAGCTGAGGTGAGAGGACCCCAGGTTCGAGACCAGTCTAGGCAACTTAATGAAGCCTTGTCTCAAAACAGGGGGGAAAAGTCCATAAGAAGCACTTGACCGGTGTGTATGGGACTCTGAATCCAAGCCTCAATACAAGAACCAAAAACATCCCCCACAGTTTCCCACATTCCCATTCTGAAATTAAAGATGAGAATATTCTCCAATCAGTACATGAGCTGGATGTCAGGAACAGGTTTGATTAAGCAACAGTTCTATGAAGAAGAGTGGATTGAAAAAGAGTTTGGGGTCCTCCCGGGGGGGGGGGGTCCCCAGATGCACAAAGAAAAGGACATTCCATCTTTGTGCTAGACTTCACTTTAAGTTCACGTTCTGACTTCTAGAAAATACTGTGTATAAAAAGACATGACCGTAGAAGGGAGATGCATTAGAAGGAGGAAGTGGATCAGGAAGGCAGGGAGAGAGGAACAAGAGAGGGTCATAGGGGTGAATGTGACCAAAATACATTAAATAAACTGGCTCTTGTGACGTACATCTTAAATTATCGCACCCAGGAAACAGGCAGGGGTGAGTTCAAGTCCAGTCTGGACTATACCAAGTTCCAGGCCAGCCAGAGATATAGAATAGAGAGATCATGCCTCTAAACAAAATACATTCACCAGGCGGTGGTGGCGCACGCCTTTAATCCCAGCTTTCAGAAGGCAGAGGCAGGCAAATCTCTGTGAGTTCGAGGCCAGCCTGGTCTACAAGAGCTAGTTCCAGGACAGGCTCCAATGTTACAGAAAAACCCTGTCTGGAAAAAAAGAAACAAAAAATACATTCTATACATGTGTGGAAACTATCACAATAGAACTCCTTAGTATTTATGCTAACGAAAGCACTAAAAGAAGAGAAAAGGTTGTGTTTTTCTATGAACACTTAGGGTTTCACAGATTTGGCCTGTTGTTGTTGTTGTGTTTTAGAGTCTCCTCTGTTTCAGGCTGTCTAGAACTTACATATTCAAGGATGACCTTGAATTCTTCTATCTCCATCTCCCCAGTGCTGGGATTACCCAGGCAATAGAGTGCTGGCAGAGGGCACTTACCTCCTGAGCCACATTCCCCACTCCCGGAACAGAATCTTCCAGATAGTATTTGGCCCTGCACTGGGGACCTTTCTTTCCCCAGCTGTCCAGGTGACTACCCCTTAAGAAGGCCACTTCACTGTCAGCTTCCCACCCTCCAGCACCCATGACGTTCTCTGCACTGCCCCCTCCCAAAAAGAAAATCTCTGAGCGCTTCAAAACTAAAGGAAATTAAAATAAGATATAATTACACACAGTCGCAACAATAACCACAGGGTTGGTCGCTATAAATGTTGCAACGCTTTATTGGTCAGCTTCTGATCTACCACATGAAACATTTTCTTTATTTCAAACCCTTTTCCTCACTTCCACTAAGGGCATAAGCTTTTCAACCACCATTTCTTATAGACAAGAAGGGAGTCGCTTCAGCATCCGAAGACAAAGGGAGATTAGTTACTTTGTTGTTATTTTGGGGATGTGAGAGAAGGGATCTTTTGTCTATTTGAACATTAGCTCCAATTCACTTTTCTGGCCTAGAATAACTTAGTAATTAGCTAGACTTTCTGCGCTTCGTAGGTGAACATGCCAGATTTCGAAACACACAAAGCAGTGGTTGGTGAAATATCTCTTTGGTCTGAGGAATTCTCAAATTGTACTCCCTTTGTCCCGATTGCATGCGTTTTCACGAGTACTTGTCCCTTCCCTCTGTAGACTCTCCTAAGCATATTTAACCAAAGAAAGGAGGAAACCTACTCCAGCAGGAGAGAGAGAGGGGGAGAGAAATCCAGGGAATAAATCTCCCCCCCAAAAAAAAGAAGCCTAAACTGAGGACTCTGTTAGTGCAGGGGTTGCTTGCTCTTCTAGAAACTTCTGAAAATATTCTCTCTAGCAGTGTTAGCTGTGCAGCTCTTATTTCCAGGGAAGACAGAAGCAATTCAGTGATGGAGCCGCTGGTGAGTTGCCTGTGACCGCCCCCCCCACCCCCGCGCCCATGCTCAGGCAAGCAACAACCCTAGTTAAACTCAGTAAGGAGGTGAGCTGCCTCATCAGGCAAAGGTGCTTGCTGCCAAGGCTGACAAGCTGAGGAGAGGACTTACGTGGTAGAAAGCAAACTGACTCCTGCGAGTTGTCCTCTGACCTCCATACAAGAGCTGCCGCCCCCACGGCCCCCACACTCACGCTTGTTCACAAAATAAATAGATGAAAATGAAGTGTTAGAGAGCACCAGTGAGTCACGTGCACACTGGACAAGCGTGTAAACAGGAGTCCTGCCTGGTTCCTAGTAGTGGTGCATGCTGTAAGCCTAGCACCCGGGAGGTTGAGGCAGGAGAATCAGCCAGTTGAGACTTAAGCACAGTGATTAAATAACAAGGTTTTATCTCAAAAATAATTTATCCATCAGTCAGTCCTAGAGTCCAACAGAAGAGATTGTTCTGAACGGTGATCTATTCAAAGAATTCTTTTATCCCTTTCACTGTTAAGGACTAAATTTCATCCGCGCTAGGCAAGTGCCACCACTGAGTTATGTCCCAATCCTCTTGACTTTTTATCTTGAGGTACCTTCTCACTACATTGCCCAGGCTGGCCTTAAACTTAGTCTGTAGCCAAAGCAGGCTTTGAATATTTTTCTACTAGAACAGTGTCTTGCTACTATGTAGCCCTGATTGGTCTGGAACTCACTATTATGGATTAGGCCAGACTGAATTTACTGTTATCCTCCTGCCTCTGCTTTTAAAGAGCTGGGATGGCCCAGATGTGTATGCCTTTAATCCCAGCACTTTGGAGGCAGAGGCAGGTGGGTCTCTGTGAGTTCGAGACCAGCTTGGTCTACAGAGTGAGCTCCAGGACAGTCAGGGCTGCATAAAGAAACCTACATCCCACCCTCTGCCCACCCCACCAAAAAAAGAGAATAGACTGAGTCTCCCACTCACTCTTCCTCTCCTCCTCTCCATCCTTTTCCTCCCCCCCTCTCTGTCTGTCTGTCTTGGGCTGGGATTATAGGCATAAGGCATCATGCTTGGTCTAAATCTTAAATTTTCCATCCTCCTACCTCTGACTCTCCAGAAATCACCCGGCCCCAACAAAGAATTCATTTTTAAAATTTTCTCATTAGCCGGGCGGTGGTGGCACACGCCTTTAATCCCAGCACTCGGGAGGCAGAGGCAGGCGGATCTCTAAGTTCGAGGCCAGCCTGGTCTACAAAAGCTGGTTCCAGGACAGGCTCTAGAAACTACTGGGAAACCCTGTCTCAAAAAAAAAAAAAAAACAAAAAAGAAAAAACAAAAAGAAATTTCTCATTAATCTTAAACCTGAAATCAAACTGAGTCTTCCTTGGACAAACATGTTACAGCCTATAATGCTTCTGATTTTCTTTTCTTTTTCTTTTTAATTTTTTAAATGATAGTGTCTTACTGTGTTATCAGAGCAGGTCTCAAACCCACAATCCCCCTGCGTCAGCCTTCAAGAGCTGTATTACAGGTTTGCAGGACCAAGCCTTATTCTTTTTTGCTTTTGTTTTTCAAGACAGGGTTTCTTTGTGTAACAGTCCTAGCTGTCCTGGAATTCACTCTGTAGACCAGGCTGGCCTCGAATTCACAGAGATCTGCCTGACTCTGCCTCCTAAGTGCTGGGATTAAAGGCTTGTGCCACCACTGCCTGGCTGTGTAACAGTTTTAATGACAGAACTGGTATGTTTCCCACCGGCATGCACTCAGGGTAGGCCAGTAGGTAAGATCTGGCAGAAACTGCTCATGCTAGACCCGTATCCCTTTCAGCCACTCAACACACACACACACACACACACACACACACTGACTCCAGCCTGTACCTCCACGTAAAGACTTTGTCTGTCTGTTTGTTGAAATGGGATCTCATATAGCCCAGGCTAGCTTCCAGCTATCCTGTGTTTATCACTATGCCCAGTTGAAATTTAACTTTTACTCTTGAAAAGACAGTGGAACAGGCCATGGTGGCAAATGCATGTAATACACCACTGGAGAGGTAAAAGCAGGAGGAGGAGAAAAGCAAGGCTAGCCTCAGCTACGCGGTGGGTTCCAGGACAGCCTGGGCTACCAAGATCCTGTCTAAACAGCAAACAAACAAAAATAACACATTTTATAAACAAACATTAAACAGTCAAGGAATCAGGGGGATAAAAGTTGCAAAACAACTGTCTGGCAAACAACTTGTACCCAGAGTATATCAGGATCTCTGACAACGTGAACTCAGGACTGAGGGCACGTGACTGTATCCAAAGTGTGTGAGGATCTCTGACAACGTGAACTCAGGCTTGAGGACACATGACTGTAACAACTCCAGCACCCAGGAAGCAGAGGGGCGAGCACCTCAAGTTATAAGCCAGCCTGTTCTACACAATGAGCACCACACCAGTCCCTCATTACAGAAGGAGATCCTGTCTCAAAACAGACAAAATCGAGGGGCTGGAAAGATGGCTTCGAGGTTTAGAACACAGGGCAATCTTCCAGAACACCCAGGTTGGATTCCCAGCACCCAGACAGTGGCCCACAGCCATCTCCAACTCCAAGGGACATGACAAACCCTCTTCTGAACTCAGAGGGTGCTGGGTACACAAGTAGTTCACATACATGCACGTAAAACACCCATACACATAAAATAAACAAATTTAAAATGTTTAATAACACCTGAATGCCCATCCCAGGCTTCCTAGTGATAACCACCATAACTGGCCAGAACTAGTTGTCACCGTGTGTCATCTAACTAAGTAAAACTGATCCACAACCACAGGAGAGAATGGACCCGTAATAAAAAGGACCTGATGACGCAGCAGCCAGACAAACCTCAAACGCAGTACTCAGGGAGAGCAATGCACACGAAGGGCCATGTGACTAATTTAATGAAATGTTTGCTGTTTGGTGTTTGTTTCGTATTATGACAGAGTCTAACATAGCCTAGGTTAGGCCTCATACTCACATTACAATGGTCTCACATAGCCCAGGCTAGGCCTCATTCTTACTTTATGACAGGGTCTCACATAGCCCAGGCTAGGCCTCATACTTACTATCTTGCTGAGGATAGCCTTACCTGCCTTCACTTTCCCGGTGCTAAGATGATAGACTTAGGCTTAGACATTCACTCTGTTTTATGCAGTGCTGGGGACCAAACTCAAGGACTTTGTGCATGCTGGAAAAGCGCTGTACCAACTAAGCCAGCTCCCAAACCTTAGATCCTTTTTAAAAGGCAAAATTAGTCAAGCATGGTGGCTCATGGCTGCAACCCTAGTAGGGCGGGTGGTGGGTGAGGCGGTTATCTCAAGTTCAAGGCTAGCTTGAGCTATAGAACGAGGCCTCATCCGAAAATAAATAGATGAAAAGGCCTGAGAAGATAGCTCAGTCAAAAAATACTTGCTCACAAGCAAGAGATCTAGATTGATACCTAGAGCCCACATTAACAGCAGGTGTGAGCCCAACCCTGGAAAGGAAGAGGCAGGTAGCCTGCAGGGGCTTGCTAGGCAGCCAGCCCAAGCTCAGTTGTGAGCGCTAGGACAAGAAAGAGGCCCTCCCTCAAAAAACAAGATTGGTGACTCTTGCGGAATGACGCCAAAGGTTTTCTCCTCCACGAGCACACACACATACACACACACTACACACACCAGACACACACCACATACACACCACACATACTACACACACCACACACACACCACATACACACCACACATACTACACATACCACACGCACACACACACCACACCACACACACACTACACCACACATACACTACACACACCAAACGCACCCCACACACCCCACACACATACAACACACACACCACACACACACACCACATACCACACACACACACACACAGAGAGCAAATTCTGGTCAAGGCCATTAATCCTACTTAAAGTAGCTAGCTGCCTAAGCTGTCTGATTCCTTCAGAGCATCCTACACCCTGACCGTTTCGGCAAAAATGCCATCTCTGGAATTGTCACCTAACCCAAACAGCACAAATTGAATACCCTCTGTCTATGCTAAATGTTTGGAAAGCAATTGTAGAAGTCTTGCTGGGAGCATCCTGCCTCCCTGAAACCCTTCACAAAACTAGTTATTCCTAGTAGATGCCTTGTAACTTCTAATGTTTGTAAGTCAAACAAAGAGTGAAGACCTAGAAGAAAAGAATGGAAGGTGAGAAAAAGGGAAGGGAGGAGGGAGAGCGAGGCCTGACTTCAGCATCTTTAGACTGCTTCCTGCATCCAGGCCAAGGTCTTTGGAGACGGTCCTTGCCCCCAGCACTGGGCTGTGTCTCTGCTTAGGATTTTATTTTGTGTCGTGTTTGTTTGTTCGGGGAACTTGTGGACTGGTGAGTTCTTTAAACAGATCTAAAACTAAGGAAACTGTGCTGCAGGGGGCGGGTGGATTCTATGGCACTGTTAGTAAACCAGGGACTTTCTAGAATGAAGAATAACTGCCAACGGTTTAAGCCATCAGTGGCCACACTAGCTAGAGTGGTCCCTCTAATCCCCAAGTTCAAGGAAGCCCAAGCCCCAACCTCTACCTCCCAGCCATGTCCAGATCCACAGTCTGTAGCCATCTGTCTGTCCATCCATGCTGAGAAGAAAGGAAGATGACCTGTACAGACAGGTCACTGGCACACAGGTAGTCTCCTGACTCTGATCTCTTTAAGGCTACATGACAATGTCATCGTATACCTCTGTGGTCCTCGGCAGTTTACTCACATTTGCAAAAATCCAAACCAAGAACGAAACAGGAACAAGTAGGCAAAAGGCAGTAACTCTCCATCATAACTATCCCAAAATGTTTCTGTTGGGGGGACTGTTTTGAGTCAGGGTTCACTATGTAGCCCAGACTAGTCTCAAACCCATGATCTTCCTGTGCCAGCCCCTGAGCAGAACTATAAAATCATAGGTACCATGTGTTATGGTAGAAGTAAAATGGCTCCATTCCCCAAGTGGCGGCAGTGGGCAGCGGGTGGTGGGTACGAGACCATGGCAGACCACAAAGGCTGCCAACCAGGCAGGGAGCCGCTCAGCAGGTGAGAGACAGAGAACTCTTAGGCACGCCATGCAGAAAAAGTGGGTATTTATTTAGTGGGCTATGGAGGGGAAAGGGAAAGGGGGTAAGGGGAGAAGGGGGAAGAGCAAAGAGAGGGCAGAGAGAGAGAGAGAAAGAGAAGGGGAAAGGGAGAAGTGGGGAGAAAGGAGAAAGGCAGAAGCTGCATCTTTGGGAGAGACAGAAAGGAAGCTCAGGCTGGAAGTGGAAGGAAGTTCTGCTTGCCTCAGTGGAGGGGGGGGGGAGTGAGTGGGCAGGGCTTGTCTCTTAAAGGGACAGGACAGACCATTACACCATGCCTAGCCAGTCCAAAATTTTTCTTTGTCTGATATTCACCCGGCCTCTTTTAAAAGTGTATTAGTTACTTAGCCCACTGCTATGACAAAAAATCTGGTTAAAGCAACTTAAGGAAGGAAGGATTTGTTTTGGTTCGCAGTTTGAGGGTACAGACTGCAGTGGCCTGGAAGCCGCAGTGGCAAGAGTGGTGGCAGCTGGCCATATACATCTGCAGTCATGAAGCAGAGGCTGGTGAGTGCTGGCACTCTGCTTGAGTTCTCCTTTTCATTCAGCCCACAACCCCAGCCTAGGACATGGTGCTGCCCACAGTTCTGTATCTTCCCAATCAACCAACCCAGTGATCCCCGACAGCCACGCCCAGAGATTTGTCCATGTTTGTTAGCATGTCAAGATGACAATACTAACCACAAACAGCATCTTCAGTGGTGTCTCTTCAGGGCATATCCCCAAATAAGGAGCTGACAGTCCCTGCGGAAAGGCCAAGTCACCCCATAAGTAAAACTATCTGCTCTGGTGAGGTCCGCTCTGCCCCATCCTCAGACCCTCAGACCAGTTACTACAGGACATAGACTGGGCATGACATCCCCTGGCATCTCAGTGTTCAGATGTGATCTCTTACCCAACTGCTGGGAGTGGGGGGAGTGAGACTCAGTCCTAAGACTTACACTGGAACTACCGGAGAGATCGCCTTTGTTCAGTCCTTGAGACCCCTGGCGTCGCTGGAATGACCCCACGGAGAGAGGCTGCCTGAAAATGAAGCCAACCCCTGATGGGTGAGCACTTGGATAAAGCCAGGCCTGAAGCAAGCCCTACTCAGGGTGTGACCAACTAGTCAGAGCTGGAACAAATTCTACTTTTGCCATCAACTAGCTTTTCTGAGTTTAAATTTTGGCTTTGTCGTTACTGGTGACAGAAGCCTGGCCCATTACTTGTGGTCTTGAGACTTACGTTTCCACACCTACAAAGTGAGATACAAGGTGCCACAGGCCTATAACTCCAGCGTGGGAGCCAGAGGCAGAATCAGGAATTCAAGGTCATTTTAGCTACAAAGTAAATCCAAGGCCAGCCTGGACTACTTGAGACTGTGTCTCAGAAAATAATAATAATAATAATAATAATAATAATAATAATAATAATAATAATAATAATAAACCATCACATATACAACCCGTACTTCAAAAGAGGGCATAATGAATCAACCCCTCTTGACTCCATAAAAAAATCAATTCTCTAGACTAAATTTGTCCTTCTAAGCCGTATCTGCAAGCTGTCTGGTGTGGATCCATCAGAACCAGGAACTGGAACAACCTGAAGTACAAGCCTACAGTTCAAAGATTTGTAAAACCTGGGGCTACACTGAAGTGATATTTTTTCCCTAAATTGCAGGTTCACTCACAAAGATTCCTCTAAAAGTCCTCATAACCCTACCAAACCAGCATGAACTGTCACTGAGCCAGCATTTCCTAAAGGACTGAACTAAAGCATTAGCACATTTTCTGAATCAAGCCAGTTGCTGTTTGCAACTCTTCTAATAAAAATCTCAAAATGGCATTTGTGTTTTTGCTGAGCATTGTATTAATAAATATTTCAGAGAACATAGTATTTCTATCAATTATTAACTTCTGAATTCTGGCAGATGGTATGGGAGAATTGTCTGTATTCTGTCAATCATGTTTTAAATAAACGCTGATTGGCCAGGCAGGAAGTAGAGGCGGGGCGATGAGAACAGGAAAATTCTGGGAAGGAGGAAGCCCATTCCTCCCATTCTAGCCCAGACCACCAAGAAGCAAGATGTAACCTGCCTGGCTGAAAGGTACCGAGCTATCTGGCTAACATAGATAAGAATAATGGGTTAATATAAGCTACAAGAGCTAATAAGAAGACTGAGCTAATGGGCCAATCCGTTTTATAACTATGGAGATCTCTGTGTGATTTTCTTTGGGGCTTGTCAGCTGTGGGGTACTGGGCAGAACAGAAACCCTAACAAGCAGCCCCTCAATGTTACAAGCAGACACACTAACTACCTGCTAAATATCCATTCACTTGCGGGATAGTCAGTTCAAAGTCAGCATGGACTCTGAGGGACTAAAAGGAACACTTCCATGCCGGAGGCAAGAGGATTGCTGTCACTTTGAGGCCCGCCAGGGTTATGTAGTGAGTTCTGAACTAGCCAGCTACATAGCTGTTGGGGGCTGTGGACCCAGACCCTGAATTTCCTGTAAACAACCTGTTCTGCTTGCAGCTGCTCTGAACAAAACAACTTGTTTTTCCTGTGTTTGTAGCTACTCTGAGCAGGAGACCCTCAGGAGTTCCTGATGGGGGGGTGGAGTGGTTTCTGGTGGGTTTGTTTGGGGCATGGCTATCAGTTAAGGATCCATATATAAGTGGCTCTGGTACACTATAAAGGGGGGCATTCCTTGTTTCAAGGATGACCCCCACCTCTGTCTATGTGTCTTTAAATCTCCAGGCCCTTGTCCGGCTCGCGAATGGTCCTGTAGTTCAGGCTCCACACTACAGGCATAGTACTGTAGTACACGTAGTAGTATGGATGGTACACATAGCAAGACCCTGTCTTTAATAAGTAAAGAAACCACTAGGCTCAAGCCTATGTTGGGGGGAGGCAGAGGCAGGTGGATCTCTGTGAGCTGGAGGCTAGCCTGGTCTGCAGAGAGAGGTCCAGGACAGCTAGGGATACACAGAGAAATTCTGTTTCAACAAACCAAACAGGGCAGGAGGAAGAAAGATTAACCAAGCATGGTTTATGGGGGAAGCCCAGGGGTTCAGGAGCCCCGGCAGCATCAAATCTTGACTTGAATGCGGAATGCTGGCAGTGCTCTGGTCCCAGGGTTCCGGAATTAAACAGTCCACCCCCTCCTTGGCCCCTAGCTTAGAAGTAGCAAGATGACTACATTGGAATATTCCAAATTAGAACGATCTTCTCTGAGCGCCATGGCTGCAGTTTAAGTTAGCTTGTCAAGAAAGTGTGAATTACATGTCAGTATTACAAATGTGTTTATTTTCAGCCTTCCCTAAAAACACTGAGGAGGAGGGAAGCGTGCCTCACAAAAGCAGCATGCAGGACAAGCATTCGGCCCTCACTGTGCTCCCCACCTCCAGGTACTCCTTCTCTGGGAAACCACAGGGAGCCTCTAGCCTGCAGGAGAGTGAGATACAGAGAACAGGCAGGTGACAAGAGACCAAGGGAGGGGAAGGGGGTTCCAGGCCCCTGTGAGTCCTCCGGTGTAACCAACTGAGCCTAGAGCTGGTGCTGACTGCTGTGGGGGAAACCCTACCCCGCCCCATTAAACGGTTGCTGAAGAGCCTTTAGACATCCAAAGGGCCTCTGGTCTTGCTGTGAGGAAGGCAGAAGAGCTGCCTGCCACTGGGAGCAGAGAGCTCATGCCCACTTTCCGTTTTCTGCCGACAGAGTCCCCAGACTCCAGCTCTGTACTGGGGTCCCTAGCTCTGTACTGAGAGCCTCTTGGCAGCTGGCTTATTTTCTGCAAGTACAAATGTGCCCAAGCCACTCATTCTTGTTTGTACGAGACACGGTTTCTCTCTGGCTGTCCCGGAACTCACTCTGTGGACCAGGCTGGCCTCGAACTCACAGAGATCCTCCTGCCTCTGCCTCCCGAGTGCTGGGATTAAAGGCGTGCGCCGTCATCACTTGGCGTCACTCATTTTTAAAATACTGTCTTCAGCCATAAACCTGGAGAAAGCCGGAGACCCTCAAGTTTGAAGGGGTATTAACTGGACCCTGTCTCAAAAAAGAAAGGAAGGGGAAAAGGAAAAAAGAAAAAGGAAAGAAGGGAGGGAGGAAGTGAAAGAGAGAGGGAAAGAGGAAGGAAGAAAGAAAGATACTGGCCTGTGGGCAAGCTTGTGGGGCATTTTCTTGATTGATTGATTGATTGATGTAGGAAAGCCCAGATCACTGTGGGAGGTACCACCCTTGGGCAGTTGGTTCTGAACGCTATAAGACAGCAAAATCAGCAAGCCTTGGAGAGCAAGCCAGTAGGCAACCCTCCTCCACATGGCCTCTACACCAGTTCCTGTCTCCAGTTTCCTGCCTTGAGTTCCTGCCCTTACTTCCTTGGATGATGGACCACAGTTGTAAGATGAATTATACCTTTTCTTTTTTTTTTAGAATTGTTTTGTGATGTATTTATTTTTTTATGTGCAGTGGTGTGAGGGTGTCAGATCACCCCAGAACTGGATTTACAGACACTTATGAGCTGCCATGTGGGCACTGGGAATTGAACCCCGGTCCTCTGGAAGAGCAGTCAGTGCTTTTAACCACCGAGCCATCTCTCCAGCCCCGAATTATACTTTTTCCTCCCCAAGTTGGTTTTGGTCATGGTGTTTTGTCTCTGCAATAGAAACCCTAACTAAAGCTGGGCGGCAGTGGTACACACCTTTAATCCCAGCACTCGGGAGGCAGTGGCAGGCCGATCTCTGTGAGTTGGAGGCCAGCCTGGTCTATAAGAGCTAGTTCCAGGACAGGCTCAAAAGTTACAGAGAAACCCTGTCTTGAAAAAACAAAAAAACAAACGAACAAAAAGAAACCCTAACTAAATCAAAAGGGTTTCTTTTCTCTTAAGGTTCATAGACCATTGTCAAGGGAAGCTGAGGTAAGAACCAAAGCAGAAATCAGGCAGCAGAGATGCTTACTGACTTTCCTTTGGTTTGCTTTCTCCCATATAGCCCAGGCACGCCTGTCTTGAGGATGGTACTGCCCATAGTTGGCTGGGCCCTCCTACATAAATTAGCAGTTAATAAAATGTCTCACAGGACAATCTGATGTAAAGCAGTTCATTCCCTCTTCCCAGGTATGTCAAACTGACAACTGACTGTAACTATGACAGGTCAATTCTGAAGATGAAGGGCAAACGTTTTAGGTACATTTAACCTCCTTCCTAAGGCTTCTAAGTCCCCTGCCTCTGCTTCCAGGGTGCTAGAAATACAGATGTGGCTACTAAACACTACTGAATGGTCTTGACAGGTTTGAGTGCGTCTGCTTGTTTAATTGATTGTTTTTGTTTGTTTGTTTGTTTTTGTTTTTTGAGACAGGGTTTTTCTGTAGCTTTGGAGCCTGTCCTGGAACTAGCTCTTGTAGACCAGGCTGGCCTCGAACTCACAGAGATCCACCTGCCTCGGCCTCCCAGAGTGCTGGGATTAAAGGTGTGTGCCACCACCTCCTGGCTTAATTGCCTGTTTGTTTTACTGTTTTGAGACAAGGCCTCTTGTCTCCCACGCTAGCCTGAGCTCGCTTATGTAGCTGAGAATGGCCCAGACCTTCTAATTCTGCTGTCTCCAGCTGAGTGCTGCATCACAGGCAGGTACCACCACATCTAGACTATGCGGTCCTAGGTACCAAATCAAGGGTTTTTTTTCATGTTAGGGAAGCCCTTACCAACTGAGCCACATCCCCAGTCCACACCTACCTTTTCATATTGCCTGAAAAGTTTGAGGGTAAGCAATAAGCTTTGTTTTGCATAATAATATTATTTGCATATTTTATGTTTATGAGTTTTTGCAGCATGAATATCTGTGCAATGCCTTCATACAGTGCCTACAGAGGTCAGAAGAGGGCATTGGATCCCCTGGAGTCAAAGATGGTTGTGAGGAACCATGTGGGTGCTGGAGATTGAACCCAGGTCCTCTGGAAGAACAGCCAGTGCTCTTAGCCATCTCTCTTGCCCTTCAATCATAATTTCTTAAAATACAAAATACTTACATAGCATCTTAAGACAAGTACTTAAAGTACTTTGTGTGTGTATGCACACGTGTGTGGAAGAGATCTCACTCTGCAGCCCAACCTTGTATAGCTGTTACCTTGAAAATGAAACATTCCCTTCTCAAGGGAGGAGGAGGCCATTGTATAAGATCAGAAAATAAGCAAGACATACAAAGCCAGGAAGTACATGAAACTTACAAGGCTCAGGAAACTCCTGAGAGTCAACGGGCCCTTCCTGGGGTTGTAGAAGCAGGACCAATAGCTATGGAGAGGGGCCTGCCTGGCTGCGCTGCTTGCCAGTCTTGCAGAGAGCTGCAGGGACACAGGCATATTAAGAACGCAGCTGTCTCTGAGTCACCCACACTCTTATAAGTAATAAACAACTCTCTGGTTCACTAAGCTAGACTTGGGGGACATTGTTTCCGTGGTCTGTCATCAGAGTCTTGTCTGAGATGAACAGACGTTTGTTCTTGGCTCCTCAGGAAAAATCATACAACACCTATGCCAGCCTAGAACACACTAGGCTGGCTTCAAACTCAAGACACATCTTACTGTAGCAGCCTCTCAGATGCTGGGATGACAGGCATGAGCCACCATAGTTGACTAGCAAAACACGATCTTGCAAAATAGTTTCTTATCATCTTCACGATTTTTTAAATGTAGCACTGTGGTTCAAAAAAAATGCAAAATACCCATTAGTTCAAGGCTAGATCAGGCTACATGGAAAGACTCTAGTCTCAAAAAAAAAAAAAAAGAGGCCAGTAGCCAGTGATGATTCAAACAAGCCTGATGACCTGTGGTCCATTCCCAGGACCCACGCTGTAGAAGGAGAAAGCTACCTGCAGCAACTTGCCCTCTGACCCCCACAGACACCACCTACAATCACCTGTGCACATCGAACTTCCAGTGTTCTTTCACAGAGGATGACAGAATGAGCCATGGAGAACGTAGCTATTTACCCCAGCTGCATTCACCCACATTGTCACTCACTCCTCTCTGCTGATGAGGCCCTGAGAATCTGTTCCACTCCCAGGAACAGCAGTGGAATCCAATGTAGAGTGGGGGCCCCTGAAACCATGCCAGGTCCTTCTAAAATGGGGAGGAGGTTAAGCTGAGCATGGCTCCTCTGAGATCCACAGGATAAGTCCCTTCCTCAGTACCACTCTGTCCTCCAGAGGCAGCTGTCCTGTGCCCCAGCATCCCTGACAGTTCCGATGCCCTAATCCCCCAGCGTGACAGTGGCCAGGATGGGCAGAGCCCACATTGCAGCAACGCAGACTCTTAGAGAAGTTCCTTCGCCACCTTTCGTCAACTGTAACGCGGTTTGAACAAAAGTCTGTGAAGCTTGCAGCACCAGCCACGCTTCCAGGTCGCTCCTCTCTTCATGCCCTAGAGCTAATGAAAAGAAGCCTGCCGCTGGAGCTTAAAAAATAGAACCGCGGGAGGCAGTGAGATGACTCAGCAGGTAACAGCGTGACAGAGCCTGATGACCTGAATGTGATCCCTGGGACCCACACGAGGAAGAAGAGAACAGACTCACCCAAGTGAGTCCTCGGGCTTCTGCACGCACATCATGGCACGATCAATCAATCAATAAACCAATGTAAAAAAACAAAACAAAACAAAACAAACTCAGGAACCAGTGGGGTAGGTAGTTCATTGAGTAGCAGAGCTGGCTGCCAAGTTTAACAACCTTTATCTGACCCCCAGGACACACCTGGCAAAGGAGAGAAGCAGCTCTTGAAAACTGTCTTCTAACCACCACGGGCATGTGCTGGCACCTGAGTGAGCAAGGGCATGCACACATGTGTACACACATAATAATAACTAATAGCACGAAAAATAGAAATGTGCTGTTCTGGAGACTCCAACCCCAAAACAGAGGTGTTGGCAGGGCCTCCACCCTCAGAGGCTCCTGAACACCAGGACAAATGCTGGAGTCACTTTTTTGAGTAATCTATTTGTGCGTAGATCTGTGTCTTCTTCTTCTTCTTCTTCTTCTTCTTCTTCTTCTTCTTCTTCTTCTTCTTCTTCTTCTTCTTCTTCTCTTCCTCCTCCTCTCCTCCTCCTCCTCTCCTCCTCCTCCTCCTCCTCCTCCATGCCCAGAAACCACATTTAAAAAAAAAAAAAAAAGTTCCAGTACTCCTACTGCAAGATGGGAGAGAGAGACAGACTTTCCCAGAAACTTGCAGACCAGCAAGCCTGGGGCAGACAATCTTGCCTCTACAAGATGGAAGGAGAAACGTGCACATGCCCCCCCACGATAATATTAATAATAATAATAACAGTAAAGTTTTTGTTTTGTTTTGTTTTTTTGTTTTTTCGAGACAGGGTTTCTCTGCAGCTTTAGAGCCTGTCCTGGAGCTAGCTCTTGTAGACCAGGCTGGTCTCGAACTCACAGAGATCCGCCTGCCTCTGCCTCCTGAGTGCTGGGATTAAAGGCGTGCGCCACCACCACCCGGCAACAGTTTTAAGTTTTAAAGGCTAGAGGCGCAGTTCCATTGTTAGGCTGTTTGCTTAGCATAGTGGCGTAAGCCTGAATCCCAGCACTCAGGAGATAGTGGCAGGAAAATCGAGAGTTCAAAATCACCCTCAGTTATTTAGTGAGTTCAGGGCCAACCTGGAATACAAAAGACCATAGCTCAGAAAAGATGAGGGGTTTCTCTAGGGGGAGGGATGACTTAGTAAGTGTGAAAACCTGCATTCCCTCCTCTCAACACCCAGGTTAAAAAGCCAGGATGCGACTGGAACCCCAATGCTCAGGAGTCCAGGTTCAGACAGAAAGACCCTGTCTGGATAAGGCGGAGTGGGAGGAGTTAAGACCCCCCCACCATCAACCTATGGCCTATACACACACACACACACACACACACACACACACACACACACACACACACACACACAAATTAAAGGAAAGGAAGCAAGGAAGAAGAAAAGGAATGAGGCAGCCAGGAGGTAAGGCATGGTGGCCTCTCTGGAGGCTACACTATAAATAATTACAAACATCAATAACAGTCAATAAACTGTGGAAGTCAGCAGCGGTGAAGGCTCTCCTCACTTGGACGCCAGAGTTAGCGCCCCACACCTCCCCATTTTCATGAGTCCCTGATTTCTCTTCACTTATTAATGCACCAAGAGACATATTTTTACCTTACTACGTCTGAAACCCTAAATTAGGCCCTGAGGAAATGACAAGGAAATCTAAACCAGTCCTGGGGTGGAGGTAGAGGGGAAGGAGGGGGCGGCAGGGGAACAAAGGTAAGGCAGAAGATCCTGAAAGGGTAAATGACCAAGTCAGAGCTGGCAGAGAAGAGACGTGTCTTTAGAATAGGCGACTCAGAGGACCAGAGTGGACAGCTGCCCTGGAGGACCTTAGAGAATCAGGAGTGAAACACATACTTCTCATCCCCACACTGGAGAAGTTGAGGCAGGGGGATCTCTACAAGTCCAAGGCCGTCTAAGCTATGTACAACAGTCTACCTGAGAAAGAGAACACAGAGCCCGTAGCAAAGCCACAGAGCCTGCCTGGCTGCCTCTCCCTTTCTTCTAGTCAAAACAAATCAAGAGTGGAAAAGGTGTTCAGCAGGAATGGCAGCAGGGCCTGAGGCTCCCGGCTGAGGATTAGAGACTCAAGACTGCTCTTCAAGTGGAGACACGCCCAGTGCACACAAGCCACACAGTAAGGAGTCACCTTTTCCCCAGGCTTAAGAGGACTGATTGAGTAAAATGACATCCGTGACCACAGTGGCTCCCAGCTCTGCAAGCCTGGCCCCGCAGACACTTGGATTAGCGCCGGTGTGCTGGCATCACACTGCCTGGACCCCGGAGACCTGAACTGTGGAGTTGAAGACATATACATATTCACCTGAAGGGGTGGCAGCTGAGGCCTCATCTTCAGCGCCTGTCCTGCAAGAGAGCTTCCTTGCTTGCTTCTTCTTCAGGGACAGTTTCCTTCTCCCTGGCAAGGGAGTGGACAGGCCAGACTGGCACACGAGGATAATAGGAACCAGGCTCGCTGAACACTTCATTGAGCCTAGGTCTGGAGAAGCGGGACCTCTCTTTGGTAGCAGTGTCAGAGCTAACAGCACCCAGCTCCCAGCATACTCTGGGACACAGCCCGGCACACTCCGGGACACGACACAGCCTGGCACACTCTGGGACACAGCCCGGCATACTCTAGGATACAGCAATGTCTGGTCTGCAACATAGCTTTGAAAACTTTCTCACATCCCAGCCAGCCCTTTCCCAAGGAGAAATTTTGTGAGCACCTTTTTTTTTTCAATTAAAGGCATGATCTCACTTGAGGGCTAAACTTGAATCCACTATAAAGCATGACCTGGTCTCAAACTCACAGATATCCTCCTGCTTCTGCAGCCTCCCAAATCCTGAGATTATAGCAATGCACCATTGAGCCTGGTTCAGCATTTCTCTGTTCTGGAACTTGCTCCATAGACCAGGCTGGCCTTGAACTCCTTCAGCCCCGAGTGCTGGGATTAAAGGTGTGAGCCACCACTGCCCAGCCTGGTACAGCATTCTTAGCAGTTGCACTGAGTACAAACTGAGAGGCCCTAGCCTCTCCAGTGTGTGGGGATTAGAAGCATGCGTCACTATGCCAGGTTTTATTCTCAATTCTCTAAACTCCAATTCCTCTAGGACAGTTGTCCATTCTTGTTCCCTAGAGTCACCTCGTCTAAAAACACGTCTTTCTTCTGTTGGTTCATCTAGCTGACTGAAGACAGTCCCGACTTTGTACTGTAGGAAGATGGGGGTAGCAGTCACATTCTGGAAGGTTCCAAATAGACTGCCAACAAGCCTCATTCTCTGAGGCTTGCCACCCTGGTCTTCCCCACATGCAGCCATAGGCAATGCGAGCGCAGGTGTGCTGATGCCAAGGGGCCATCATATCCACCCGGGGCTGGATCAAAAGAGTAAAAGCTATTTCATTTCCGCTCCCCCAACCTTGGGCTTAGCCTGAGCTGCACCTCCTGCAACTTCTCAGAAGCCACAACCAACCAATCATTCATCCTTTCATTGTATTCAATAGGACTCAGGATGGAGACCTCAAAAATACGGCGCCTTGGCAATGAGAGTCTCTTGGCATGTCCCTGTCCCTTCCCTTAAAACAGGCTGTAGAAGAACTCTCTGACCCTCTCTGGAAGCAGGTCATAGCAGTAAGTGTCATTTGAGAGCCACTGAGCTGGGTTCCACACGATCAGCTGTCACCAAAGCCACCCTGAGTGTGGTGGCTTGAGAAATGCCCCCACAGGCTCCATCCCCAGTTTGTGTAGCTGGTGAGGGAGGTTTAGGGGGTGTGGCCCAACCGGAGGTAATATCTCAGGTTGAGAGTTTACAGCCTTCCCCCTTCCAATTCTCTCTCTCCACTTTGTGCTTGTGTCTGAAAGGTGGCCTTTCAGCTGCTATGCCTGCCGCTTGCTGCCATATTTCTGTCTTGTTATGATAGACTCTTATCCCTCTGGAACCAGAAGCCAAATATTCTTTGGCGAGTTGCCTCTAGTCACTTTTTTTTTGGGGGGGGGGGTTGTTGTTTTTGGTTGGTTGGTTGGGTTTTTTAAGTTAGTTAGTTTGTTTGTTTAGTTTGAGACAGGTTTTGCTGTAGCTTTGGAGCCTGTCCTGGAACTCACTCTTATAAACCAGGCTGGCCTCAAACTCACAGAGATCTGCCTGCCTCTGTTTCCAGAGTGCTGGAATTAAAAGCGTGCACCACCACTGTCCGACTTGGTCACGGGGTTTTGTCACAGCAACAGAAAAGGTGCTCTGACACTGAGTCGGGGGCTTCACGTTCATCTCACACCCAAGAGGAATAAAGGAAAACAGCGGCGGTGGCGCACGCCTTTAATCCCAGCACTCGGATCTCTGTGAGTTCGAGACCAGCCTTGTCTATGAGAGCTAGTTCCAGGACAGCAGGGCTACACTGAGAAACTCTATCTCGAAAAACAAACAAACAAAAAAAAAAGAATAAAGAAAAATGGAAAAAAGCGGGAGAAGGAGTGAGCAGACCTAATGCACATTTATCACGGAATGTGAGAGAGATCTCCCAAGCATGAGTTCCAAGGGAGGTGGAGGACGCTGCTCTGAGCTGAGGCCCCACATGGGACATGTGGTGGGAGATGGACGAAGACCATAGACTCTACCTTCAAGAGGTTATTTTAGAGCACATCACTAGCGGAGTCAGTAAGGATTCCACATGTTTTTGTCCTCTGACTTCCACACTAGGGATATGGAACATGCAAACCTGAACACATACACTAACTAACTATATACATACATACACACACATACATACATACATGTGTGTACACACATACATGTACATGTATACATGTGTAAATATATACACACAAACAAGCGCACAAATACTCATCCATACATACTATATGCATACACACATTTATACGCACATATGTAATGCATATACCCATGCATGTACACATATACACGCACATGAATGTGTATTGAACATATGTGTGCACACATGTACACGTATATACACACATGTGCCTGTTCATATTTGCATTGCATATGCACATATACATTGTGTGTGTTCATGCATCTAACATATATATGTACATATGTACATACACGTGCACATAAATGCATCCATAAGTAAATGCACACATACATATGAACATACATAATACACATACATATATGTATATATATGCATACGTATGTATATATATATATATACACACACATATATACAAACAAACATAAATAAATAACCAAGCATCACTTGTCCAGGGCTGAGGATAAACAAAAGGAAGGCATTAACAACAAACAGATTTAAGGGGATTTTTAGGATAATAGACTAACTTATACAACTGAAACTTATACAACTGGGCACATTTGTTGCTAGCCATGGAACTGCACACCACTGAGATGGGTATACTTTACGTTTTAAGAGAAGACGTGGGCCATGGAGTTGGCACTGGGCAGAACAACCCTCCATTTCCTTAGCTACATAACCCTGGGTAGGCTGAAGCTTTCCAGGCCTTGTTTTCCCTGTCTGCAAATGGGACAGAGCAACTCCTATTTCACAGGTTTGTTAGAGGATTTAGTGGGTGATGTGTAGCCCAGTGCCTGGCACCCACTCTGCACGAGAGGTCTAGTTATGACCATCCTGCAATGAGTCCTAGTACGAAGCCCTTTGCAGAAGTCACAAGATCTGTCTGCCCAGCCCTACACCATCTCAGGCCTCCCTCCACCAGTCCCTGCCCTGGGATTCCTGGGGAGAAAAATGAAGCCATTCCCCAAGGATGCCAGGAACCAGTTTGGTCTGTGCTGGAGCTGGGTGTTGCTAAAACATGGCTTAAAATATAACTGCCAGCCGGGCGGTGGTGGCGCACGCCTTTAATCCCAGCACTCGGGAGGCAGAGGCAGGCGGATCTCTGTGAGTTCGAGACCAGCCTGGTCTACAAGAGCTAGTTTCAGGACAGGCTCCAAAGCTACAGAGAAACCCTGTCTCGAAAAACCAAAAAAAAAAAAAAAAAAAAAAAAAAAAAAGATTAGGGTGGGGCCAGCATCAAGCTGGCTTGGTCATCTAGGTTGCTGGTACTCAAGCTAAAAGGGGGACAGGAAGTGAAATTGTAGTATAAGTTTGTGAAAATTGTCATTTGGTTTTGTTTTTCCTTTTTGTTTATAGTTTGACTTTTTTGGTTTGGTTTGGTTTTGTCCACAGGTTTTCTCTACGAAGCTCAGGCTATTCTGAAACTTACTTTGTAGACCAGACTGGTCTTAGCTTTTATTTGTTTGTTTGTTTTAAAGACAGAATCTCTTGTAGCCCTACACTGTAGTCCAGGTTGACTTTGATCCTTCCATTCCTGCTTCAGCCTCCTGAATGCCTTAAT
Source organism: Arvicola amphibius (assembly GCF_903992535.2). Lineage (NCBI taxonomy): Eukaryota > Metazoa > Chordata > Mammalia > Rodentia > Cricetidae > Arvicola > Arvicola amphibius. Next base: position 82,280,802 of record NC_052047.1, read on the forward strand.
CATAAGCCCGAGCAACTACGATCAATCAGTCTTTTTCTCTTTCTTCCTGATACTTTCTTTCCTTCCTTCCTTCCCTCCTTCCTCCCTCCCTTCTTTTCTTCCTTTCTCCTTCTTTCCTTCTCGGAAACAAAAGCTCTAGAATGCATCCTCTAGAGAGCAGTTCTGCGTTACCTGAGTACCCATACCTTCCTTGGAAACAGCAACCCACAGTGTCTCAGGACAGACCACCGATTGTATCCTGACGAGTGGATAAATGGCCTAACCGTTACATTGTGACAGCTCCAATCTCCAAGATCCTTCAGATTCTTTCTTCTTGCCGGGTCAGCCAAGCCCCTGACCGCCAGCCCAGACATCCTGCTGGCTTGTGACGCTGCCCTGCAAGCCCCAGGACGGCTCCTATGGGAATTCAAGGGCTAGGCTGAGGAATGAAAAGGATGGCGGTGGGGGTGGGGTGGGGGATGTTGAATCAGCCTGGCCTCAAAGGCTAAAAATAACCAGCTTTGTAGACTTCTTCCTCCAACTAGTCTAGGCCGGAAAGGGGAAGGGGGTGGGAGATCAGCGGCACCAATCCGGAGGAAGCCGCCTTGGCGAGGACAGTTAAATGGAGCATCTACCCCAGGCTCCCAAGTCACCTTAGAGCTAGAACTCCCTTCCCGTCTCTTAAAATAAAGGCAACTGAAGAGACTTGGTGGGTTCTCTTGTTAGGTCCCACTGTTTAGGGAAGATACGTGGGCAGGCACAGCAGACGGCCAGCCTCCTGAGCCTATGTCTCCACAAGCTCTGCTCTGGCTCCCGTTCTGCGTTGCTGTCCCATCTACGCTAAGGCGGTGACTGCTGATGAACCACGCATCTAGGATTTCATGATGAAGGAGACAACAGCAGAAGGTGCTTTCAATTTGGGGGAACCCCAAGTGATGCTGCAGTCTGAGGGCGTTCAGAGGCAAGTCTTGTAGATTCTCTCAGGAAGATAAGGAGTAGGCAAATGTCTAGACTTCATGTTACTGGTCATGGTGACACACGTCTGCTATCCCAGTACTTGTGATATTGAGGCAGGAGGATCACCTAAGCTCAACAGTGCAAGACCATCTCAGGCAACATGACAAAGTCCAGACTTTAAAAAGCCGGGTTGCCAGCATGGGAGGCCGAGACAGGTTGGCAGAACTCTGTGAGGCTAGCCTGGTCTACAGAACAGATTTCAGGGCAGTCAAGGTTACACAGAGAAACCCTATCTTGAAAAATCAAAACAAACAAGAAAGAAAGAAAAGGAAGGAAGGAAGGAAGGAAGGAAGGAAGGAAGGAAGGAAGGAAGGAAGGAAAAAATCCAAATAAACCACAAATGGGTGTTTGGCACATGCCAAGTAATTTTAGGCATGCCCTAGTGCTTACTGTATATGGGGTTTTTGTTTTGGGACATTGTGTAGCCCAGGCTGGCCTCAGACTCACAGGGATTCACATGCCTCTACCTCCTAGGAACTGGAGTTAAGGGTGTATGCCATCATGCCCAGTTTATATCTGGGACTTTGGAAGCATTTGAAATGCACGGTGGGACAGATGATTTTGACTGTAAACTTGGTGGCATCTAGAATAACCATGGAAACGAATCTCTGAGCAGCACATCTATGAGGGAGTATCTAGGTTAGGTGTTAATTGAGGCTGGAAAACCCCTCTAAATATTGGTGGTAATTTCATTCCATGGGCTAAGGTCACATACTAAATTAATTGGGAGGAGAGAGAGAGAGAGAGAGAGAGAGAGAGAGAGAGAGAGAGAGAGAGAGAGAGAGAGGCGCACTCGTCTCCCTCTGCTTCTGAACTGTGGGTTCAATGTGACTGGCTGGCTCAAGCTCTCGATGCCATGGCTTCTCCGCTGTGATGCACTATACCCTAGAACGATGAGCCAAGAGAAATCCTAACTCCCTTCCGTTGCTTTTATCAGGATATTTTTGTCATAGCAACAAGACAGTAACTAATATATGTTGGTTAATGGGTATCTAAGGGACCCTCGCCTCCTCTATCTCCATCCCCCTTTTCACAAGATTATTCTGTGGCTCTGCAGGTACCTTGGATGGAAAAGGACCTTAGGTGAATGTTGTTGATAGTATTGGAAGTCTATTTTTTTTATTTTTTGTAGGTCTTCCCACATTTTTTAAACAAGTATGTCATCTTTCTTTTCTTTTTTAAAAGATTTATTTATTTATTGTATATACAGTATTCTGCCTACATGCGCCTGCAGGCCAGAAGAGGGCACCAGATCTCATTACAGATGGTTGTGAGCCACCATGTGGTTGCTGGGAATTGAACTCAGGACCTTCAGACGAGCAGGTGGTGCTCTTAACCACTGAGTCATCTCTCCAGCCCCTTCCCATATTTTTTCATTGATTTTATTGAGCTATGCATTTTTTTCTGCTCCCCTCCCTTAGTATTGGAATTCTTGACTCTCGGTAAGAGGCTTCAGCCAGACTCTGGGGGTAAGGGAATCCTCTTCCTTCTCATGTCCCCATAATTTTCCTTTTCTTTTTTTCCTGCTTCAAATGTGGATGCTAAGCAAAGAAAGGGGGAAGAAAAGGGGCCACTTGCAGATGGCTGCTCCCTGAATACCGTTTGGGAAATACCACCTGTAGAAGGAGCAGCGAATGGAAGCGGCGGACTGTGTCCCACCACCCGGCTAGCTTTACCCAAAATAATTACACGGAAACTGTATTCTTTTAAACACTGCCTGGCCCATTATCTGTAGCCTCTTATTGGTTAATTCTCACATCTTCCTTTAACCCATATTTAGTAATCCGTGTAGCACCACGAGGTGTGGCTTACCAGGAGAGATCTTAACCTGCGTCCATCTCAGAGAGGAGAATCATGGCGACTGCATATGGCGACTGCCTGAATTGTCTGCCCGACTTGGCTTTCTTTGTCCCACAATTCTGTTCTGTCTACTCCGCCTACCTAATTTTCTGTCTCTTAAAGGGCCAAGGCAGTATCTTTATTAACAATGAAAGTAACACATAGACACTCCTCCATCAACCACCTGCACATCTGTACCACTTCCTCTGGTGACGATGGCATGGCCCATGGCCAAAGATCCTTCAGACACAGACAGAATGTTCCCCATGTCTGGAGACCCTGTGACATATGAGATGTGCTGACAGCCTCATATACAAACAGCAAGCTGATGTGCCGTTACCCCTTTCCAGACCACTAACTCAGAGAGCTTTTCTCTCTTCTCTCTCCTCTCTCGTCCTGTGGCCATGGCGATCTCCAGCGTTTCTCTGTTCTATCTCTCTCTGTAGCTATGATGATCTCCAGCTTGCCTGCTTTGCTGTCTGCATCGCCCAAACTCCAGGAAAATGGGTTTCCTTCCGAGCCTATTTTTAAGTTCTTTTATCTTCAAGGTCTCAGAAAAGAACACTTAAACTGATGCTGTGAGCTTCACTTCCCGCTGATCCCCATGCTCCACGGGACAGTGGATCTGAGACTCACATCTCAAGAAAGATCAGAGTCACACAATTGGAAAGCTGAGGCAGGAGGATTGCCAGAAGTTCAAGGCCAACTTGGGCTATCTTGAGAGACTATCTAAAAGATAGAAATAGTTTTGTGGGTCAAGCAGCCAGAGTCCCATCCTTGGTTTCTCCCTTGGTAATTTCTGATCCCTGTCCTGTTTGTTCCTTGGCTAAAAACCTCCACTTGTCTATGCTATGCTCTGGTTTGAACTCAGTTTAATGTTTCCTGAAAAGAATATTAAATATCTTTTTAACACTTCACCGTCTAGCTCTGAATCACCTTCTCTTCCTCCACCTTCTCTTTTTCCTTCTTTCTTTCTTTCTTTCTTCCTTTCTTTCTTTCTTTCTTCTTTCTTCCTTTCTGAGACAGTCTCACCATAACCCAGGCTGATTTCAAATTTGCTTTGCTGTGCAGCTAAGAATGAACTCTTGCTTCTCCTGCACAAGCACACACACACACACACACACATTCTCTTTCCATCTTTTTTTTTTTTTTTTTTTTTTTTGGAAGACAGGATCTCAGCATATAATTGAGGCTGGCCTCAAACCCACAGCAATTCTCTTGGCTCAGTCTATGAGGACTGGATTACAGTGTGTGTGACTGTGTTCAAAGCTCACATCATTTATGAAGATGGCATCAACTAGACTATTCTTACGCTCTCTGCCGCACTCATGACTAAAAAAATCAAGACCCAGACAAGAGAAATGAACATTCTCCCCTGAAAAATGCCTTCCCTTCTTCCTGAGTAAGCTGGTTCTGAAATCAGGTCATTGAGGAGAAAGATACGGCAGGCAGGACACATCCCACAGAGTGCAGACATCTTCATCACGGTTAGGCTGAATCTTTTCCAGAACCATGTGGTAACACGAGCATCCCCTAATGTTATCCTCCCATGAGACTGAGCATAAGTCTGTTCTCGGGTCATAGCGAAAATCTAGAAGCCCCAAAGACATTAACCTACATACTAATACCGAGGACTTTGTGGAGAGCAGACTATGTCAAAAGTCTCCTAAAGGAGTAATGGCCTGGGCTCCATTGTCCTCGGTTATTTGGGGTATTTTAAACCTTAAGTGCAATTAAAAAGAAAAATCAATGTTCTCAGCAACTAAAAGGCAATCGAGTTACTTAAGATCTCTCCCAACAAATACAGCCATTGTTTCTGGGAGTCTGTCTATAGCATTTGGGCACTGCTCAGACACCAAATTACTTAGCCAGCAGACAAGAGTGTAGAGAGTTCCGGTCACCCAATCAAGAGGCTATTAAAAAAATGAGTCATGAATGAGCCAGTTCTGTCACAGTTCCCCAAGGACACTCTGACACCCCTTATCCTTGCTGGGAGGCAGGTCTGAGGTGCTGGGAGGTCCGTGTGTCCTGCTTTCTCCTCTTAGTTGTAGCCTGAGATGGCCCTGCGCATTTATCATCATCAAAGGCCTTTGGTTTTCTTATGCAAAAGAGAGATCTGTTTCCCCAAAAGTACCAGTCTTTTCAGGTTTAACCCTCGACCTTAATCCTGAGTACTTCCCACTTCCAGTATCTCTGTGCCTCCAGTGGGAGATCAGCCAAGCTCTCAATGACCTTGACTTGTTCCTACCCTCCAGAGCTGAGCATCAGGGGACAGAGAGGCAGCTGTCTTAGATCTGAGCTCAGTGGAGATCTGTTCTAGAGCCAGGGTACCTGGAGGTAAAGCTGACTGGGAAAGAAGAGAGACCCCCTCAGGAGGTGACTGATGGGGAGCTTGAAGCACCCTGGGCCCCATGCCAGCAACACTGATGGTGGTGGTTTGAATGAGACACGTCCCCCATAGTCTCTAGCATTTGAATGTTTGGTCCCCAGTTGGTGACATTGTTTGGGGAGGCTTAGGAGGTATGGCCTCCTTGGAGGAGGTGTGTCACTAGAGGTGGGCTTTGAGAGTTTAAAGACTGAAGCCGTTTCTAGTTGCTCGCCAAGCCTTGCGCTCGCAGTTCAAGATGTGAGCCACAGGCTTCCTGCTCTTGCTGCTGTGCCTTTGTTCCGCCGTCATGTACTCTAACCCTGGGGAACCATAAGCCCAAACAACCTTTTTCCTTTGTGAGTTTCCTCAGTCACGGTATTTTATCACAGCAACAGAAAGGGAACTAATGCTGAGGTGATCAGTGTCTGTCACCCATTCACACACTAACTGGACACTTCTGTCATGGTTGCCTCATCTGCACACTGGGGGAATATGCCAACGCCACTGCGGGGGCGGGCAATCTAATTACGCTTGGTGTGAAACCCTTCACCTGAGAAAATACTCATAATGTCTGTTTCCATGTCCTCCTATGTTAGAAAGCGAGGGAAAAGAAACTCTTTCTACCCTTAAACTTTTCCAATCTGCCTTTTTATCCATCAGTTTCCCTTTGACGCTTCTAGTGTGATGGTAAAAATAAAACAGCGCCCCCACCAGCTGGTGGGAGTGTAAGCTGGTCCAGCCCTTTGGATGTCAGTGTGGCGATTTCTCAGAAAATTAGGAAAACAATCTTCCTAAGACCCAGCAATACCACTTCTGGGTATATACCCAAAGGATGCTCAATCATGCCACAAGGGCATGTGCTCAACTATGTTCATAGCAGCTTTGTTTGTCATAGCCAGAACCTGGATACAACCTAAATGCCCCCATCAAAGAATGGATAAGGAAAATGTGGTACATTTACACAATGGAGTCCTACACAGCAGAAAAATATAATGATATCTTGAATTTTGCAAGAAAATGGATGGAGCTAGAAAACATCAGATTGAGTGAGATAACCCAGACCCAGAAAAACAATTATCCTATGTACTCACTCATAAGTGGTTTTTAAACATAAAGCAAAGAAAACCAGCCTACAAATCACAATTCCAGAGAACCTAGACAACAATGAGAGAGACATACATGGATCTAATATACATGGGAAGTAGAAAAAGACAAGATCTCCTGAGTAAATTGAAAGCATGAGGACCTTGGGAGAGGAAGGGAGGAGGGGAGCAGAGAAAAATGTAGAGCTCAATAAAATCAATTTAAAAAAATTTTAAAAATGGTCCCATTCCCTGAGTGGCAGCAGTGGGCAGCGGGCTACAAGGGGCAGCAGGTCCCAGGCAGGGAGTTGTGTGGCAGGTAAGAAACCTCAGCAGGTCAGTCAGTTCCATGAGGAGCCACGGTGGGTAAGAGACAGAGACAGATAGGCACAACACACAGAGAAAGTGGGTATTCATTTAGTGAGCTATGGAAGGGGAGGGGAAAGGGGAAGAGGGAGGAAGAAGGGAGACAAGGAGAGAGAGAGAGAGAGAGAGAGAGAGAGAGAGAGAGAGAGAGAGAGAGAGAGAGAGAGAGAGAGAGAGAGAGAGAGAAACGGGGGCGGGGAGGAGAAAAGAAGCAACTATTGGGGAGAGAGACAGAAAAGAAGAACTCAGGTTGAAAGTAGAAGGAAGATCTGCTTGCCTTAGAGAACTGGGGAGGGAGTGGGCGGGGCTTGTCTCTTAAAGGGACAGGACAGACATTACGTCTAGACCACACAATTTACTTACTTATTATAAGCATGTTACTTTTTAAATATGTCTGGCTTTTAAATTTTTTAAAAATAAAAAGAAAAGTTATTCAAGTCAAAAGGAAGTAAGGGAGGTGGGAAGCCAGACATGCGGCACAAATCTGTGATTCCCAACATCAGGAGAAAGTAGAGGCAGGGTGATCAGTAGCTAACTCAAAGGTGAGCCTTGTCTACAGAAAGCATTTAAAGCAGCCTGGGCCTTGTCCTGAACAAAACAAAACACAAAACGACGGAGGAGGGGACCTTTGGTCTGTATCTCCAAAGTCAACCAATCGTGTATCCACAACAGGTGGGCAGGCCTAACCACTCAGATGGTAGAGCATTTGCCTGGGTTTGACCCCTAGCACCACATGAAACTAGGCATGGCGATGCAAGCCTAAAATCCCAGTCCTGATGAACTCATCTCCATGCGTTCAAGGTCAGCCTTTCAAGTGCTGGGATTACAGATGTGTGCCACCATGCCTGGCTTAAAAATTAATTTTACAAATACTTGACTTGCAAATGGGGAACAATGGAACATGATTATAATTTCCGTGCTCAAAATGAGGTACTATCAAGAGGAGTTCAAAGTCATCTCTGGCTGCATATTGTGCTTAAAGTTAGCCTGGGCTGCCTGAGACCCTGTCTCAAAGAACAACAAAATATTTGAGTTACGTTTTAAACATAGGCTTGAAAGGAAAACAAGACCACTTCGTTTTCTCTGTTGTTATTGTTTTCAATGTGTTTAACGTGTTATTGTTTCAATGTGTTATTGTTTAACATGTAGAGACTGGGAAAGACCTCGGCTGTTAGACTTGAGAACACAATGGACCTCTCATTGATCTGAACCCACCGAGAGGCTAGTTTCCTCTTTTCAGCTCTGTGCCTGCGATAGAAGACTCTGATTAAAAGCAACTTAGGTGCAAAGGATTTAATTCCGCTTAGAGATGGCAGTCCATCTTTGAAGGAAGTCAGGGCAGAAACCCAAGCAGGACTTGAGGCTGAAATCATGGAGGAACACTGCTTGCTTGCTCACTCAGGCAGGCCCATGCTCAGCTTGCTTTCTTAAATCAGTCCATATCTACCTGCTCAGGGGACGGTACTTTGGACAGTAAGCTGGGCCCTCTGGTATCAATTTGCAGTGACGGCAATCCCTTCCCGGTGTACCTATAGCCCAATCTGATCTAGCCAGTCCTTCTGTTGAGAACCTTCCTTGGATGACTCAGGCTACATCAAGATGATGATTAAAACTAACGAGGTGTGGTAGTTTGGATGCAACTGGCCCCCATATTCCCAAAGAGAATGGCACTATTAGGAGGCGTGGCCTTGTTGAAGTAGATGTAGGCCTTATTGGAAGAAGTGTGTCACTGTGGGGGTGGGATTTGAGGTCTCTTTTGCTCAAGCTTCACTCAGTGTGACAGACAGTCCACCTTCCTGTTGCCTTCTGATGAAGATGTAGCCAGCACCAAGTCTGCTTGTGTGCCACCATCATGTTAATGGACTGTAACCTCCTCAATTAAAAGTTTTCCTTGTAAGAGTTGCCATGGTCATGGTGTCTCTTCACAGCAATAGAAACCCCAACTAAAACACTAGAACAGCTGGACTGGCTGACCAGCCAAACCTAGAGATCTCCTTGTCTCTACGTGGGGCTATAAACACACACTACCATGCCCCAGATCTTCAGGAACAGTCTGGGGATTGAATTTAGGTCCTCATTCTTGTAAGGCACATGCTTCGCTGACTGAGTTATCCCTGCCCAAGCCCTATTTTTGTTTTGTAAGAGAGGGTCTCTGTTTCTGTGTAGCCCAATAGGATTTTATGTCGTCTATATCCCAGACCTACCTGGAACTTGCAGGAATTCTCCTGCCTCTGGCTCCTGAAACTGGAATTTCAGGTGTACCACCACACCAGTTTAAGATCTTCCTTCCTGGGCTGGAGAGATGGCTCAGCAGTTAAGAGCATTGCCTGCTCTTCCAAAGGTCCTGAGTTCAATTCCCAGCAACCACATGGTGGCTCACAACCATCTGTAATGAGGTCTGGTGCCCTCTTTCTGGCAAGCATACATGGAAGGAATGTTGTATACATAATAAAAAAAAAAAGATCTTCCTCCCTTCCTTTCATTCCTCCTTCTTCCCTCCTTCCCTTGCTCCCTACCTTCCTTTTTGGCAGGATTCCATGGACTCAAACTTGCTATATAGCAGGAAACAGCCTTGAATATCTGCGCCTCCTGCTCTTGAGTAGATCACCACATTTGGTTTAGAATGTTTTTTTGAGGATTAACAAAATGGCTCAATGGATAAAGCTCTTGCCCCAAAAGCCTGATGACCTGAGTTTGACCCCTGGAGCTTATATAAGGGTAGAAGGGGAGAACCAGCTTCTGAAAGCTGTCCTCTGGCCTCCATATGCTCATCATGGCACACAAACAACCCTACACATACACCAAACACACATAATAATAACTATAAAAATATTTATAGACTACCTTTTTTTCGGTTTTTTGAGCTAGGGTTTCTTTGTAGCTTTGGAGCCTGTCCTGGAACTAACTATCTCTTGTAGACCAGGTTGGCCTCAAACTCACAGAGATCCACCTGCCTCTGCCTCCCAAGTGCTGGGATTAAAGGCATGTGCCACCTCTGCCCAGCCATAGACTACCTTTTATTATTTGACAATTTATAGATGTAAACAATGTATTGTGATCATATCTACCTCGATACATCTCACGCCTACCTTCATGTCACCTCCGTTTTTCTTTATCTTTTTTCTTTGTAACTTACTGTGTCCAATCATTGCTGCCAGTTGGAACGTTGAGCGAGCCTGTGCAAGATTTATCCAGGTAGCCATAGCTGCAGTTGGCATGTTGAGTGATCCTGTGTAGATTCATCCAGGTAGCCATAGCTGCAGTTGGCATGTTGAGCGAGCCTGTGCAGATTTATCCAGGTAGCCATAGCTGCAGTTGGCATGTTGAGCGATCCTGTGCAGATTCATCCAGGTAGCCTTAGCTGCAGTTGGCATGTTGAGTGATCCTGTGCAGATTCATCCAGGTAGCCATAGCTGCAGTTGGCATGCTGAGCGATCCTGTGTAGATTTATCCAGGTAGCCATAGCTGCAGTTGGCATGTTGAGCGATCCTGTGCAGATTCATCCAGGTAGCCTTAGCTGCAGTTGGCATGTTGAGTGATCCTGTGCAGATTCATCCAGGTAGCCATAGCTGCAGTTGGCATGCTGAGCGAGCCTGTGCAGATTTATCCAGGTAGCCATAGCTGCAGTTGGCATGTTGAATGATCCTGTGTAGATTCATCCAGGTAGCCATAGCTGCAGTTGGCATGCTGAGCGAGCCTGTGCAGATTTATCCAGGTAGCCATAGCTGCAGTTGGCATGTTGAGCGAGCCTGTGCAGATTTATCCAGGTAGCCATAGCTGCAGTTGGCATGCTGAGCGATCCTGTGTAGATTTATCCAGGTAGCCATAGCTGCAGTTGGCATGTTGAGCGATCCTGTGCAGATTCATCCAGGTAGCCTTAGCTGCAGTTGGCATGTTGAGTGATCCTGTGCAGATTTATCCAGGTAGCCTTAGCTGCAGTTGGATTGTTGAGCAAGCCCGTGCAGATTTATTCAGTGAGCTCAGGAGAGCAAGTCCAGAAGGCAGCATCTCCCAACATTCCTCCCTGTTCTCCCTGAACCTTGGGCAAGGGGTAGAGTGGGGGAGAAAGATGTTTATGTAAAGATTTGTGCAGGGAGCACAGTGCCTCAGAGACCGCATCAGATCCCTTGGAGTTGGAGTTACAGGCAGTTGTGAGCTGCCTGATGTGGGTGCGGGGACTGAGCTCGAGTCCTTCGGACGATCAGTAAGTGTTCTTAGCTACTGAGCCATGTCTCTAGCCTCTCTATTTTTGTTTCTTGCAGAGATGGCTCTCTTTATAGCGCAGGCTAGCATGGAATATAGCCCAGGGTGACCTCAAACTCATGGCAATCTCCTGTGTACTGAGCCACCACGCCCAGCATTTGAAGCTATCTAGACACGTAGTAGGCGTTATATGTGTTCTGTTACTATTTTTACCTATTTGAACATCCTTTTATTAACTGCAAGGGTGTTTGGTTCTTCCCTAGTTAATAGGCAAGGAAACAGAGAGGGGGAGGAGTCGGTTTACCAAGTCACTTGCTCAATTTATTTCCCTAGAGAAAGACACTGACATGCTGAGACTGCTTTTGCTTTCGTTTTCTGAGACAGAGTTTGGCTATGTAAGTAGTCCAGGTTGGCCTTAAGCTCACAATCCTCCTACCTCAGGGTCCCATATGTTGAGGTTACAGGCTGTACCACATGCCCAAATGGAATCTCTATTTTAGGGATGCAGCAGCCTGCATTCTGATGTGGTGCCTACACACACATACACACACACACACACACACAACACACACACAAGAGAGAGAGAGAGAGAGGAGAGAGGGAGAGAGAGATGAGAGAGCGCTACAAATACAGCTATTAACCTTGAGTTCCATGGCTAGAAGCCACATTTCGTCACCTTCAGGTCTTTAAAGATGAATGCTCATCATTCCTAATGGAGGAGCTGTCTGTGGAAGCCAGGAGGTGGTGACTTCCTGTCTTACCTCTGAGGCTGTCCAAGGAAGTCACTTAAGCCCCGCTTCCTTATCTGTGGGAAGGAGAAAACCGTCTTCTGCCCTTTGCCCCTCGTCTGTGGAGAGGTTTGTGCTGTCTGCGTAACTCCTGCCAGGAGAGATAGAGAGCTGTACCCCAAGCGTCCAGCACTGCAGAGAGTAGCAAATGCCAGGACAGCTGACCTAGAGTTCACTGATGTTGCAGAAACTTGGATGACTGAGCGATGTGAAACCAGATATCAGGGCCAGCTCTGCGCTTCCTGACTCTGGCTACCCGGGGGTTTCAAAATGAGAGGAGCTGGGCTGCTGGCACAGGAGACTACGGAGCATCAAGTTCAAGGCTTACCTAGGCAGCACAGAGTTCAGCTCCAGCATGGACAATTTAAAGAGACAGAGAAAACCCTGACCACATCTTCTCCGTGTGATTGTTTCTTGGTTTTTGGTTCTGGGTTTGTTACTGTTGCTCAGGTATGGAAGACTAAACCCCAGAGCCTTAAGTTAGGCAAGTGAGCAAACTGAGGCTCTCCTCCTGCGTCAGCCTCTCAAGTGTCAGGATTGTACAAGTGAGCCAACCGTTCCTTCTAATAGTGTTTTTCTTAAATGTTTTCGTATCCAGATGTAGTAGCTCACACCTGTAATCCCAGTACTAGGGAGCCTGAGTCAGGAGAATTGCAAACTTGAAGCAATCTGAAGTTACATAGTTTAGTTCTAAGCCAGCCTAGGCTATATAGTGAGACCCTATCTCAAAACACCAGCTAACCAACAATTCACACACAGATTGTTTCTGGGCATGTATGGCTTCTCTATGGTAGTCACATGGAACTGGCTTGATGGCTAATATATTGAAAGAATTGTATTGTTTGTTTAGATCATTTTAAAAAATGGTTTATTTTTATCTTAAACGCATTGGTATTTTGCCTGCATGTATGTCTGTGTGAGGGTGTCAGATCTTGGATTTACAGACAGTTGTGAATTGCCATGTAGGTGCTGGGAACTGAATCCAAGTTCTCTGGAAGAACAGCCAGTGCTCTCAATCTCTGGTCCCATCTCTCCTGGACCCTTGATATTTTTATTTTTATTTCATGTGTATTTGCTATGTAGCTCAGGCTAGTTCAAAGTGGCAGCAAGCCTCAGGCTTGTTCTCCCTGATGCTGGAATCACAGGCACGTGCCCATGCCTAGACTCGTGTTGGTAATTACAGTGGACATGCAAACATCCTAGGAACACAGGATGCCCATTTGAATGTCATCTTATCTATAAGCGACCTAATGACTTCCCATGGCTATCAGAGTAAGTACGAAGTAAGTTTCTGCTGGTGTTTCTCAGCACTGACCTGCATGTGGATGTGTGTGCAGCATGGTTTCACATCTCACACTGATACTCACTGCATAGCCCAAGTGTCTTTGAACTTAACAACAGTTCCCATCTCGGCCTCCCAAATTCTGGGATACAAGAACAAGCCACTGTTTCTGTCCACGGCACTGCATGTATCCGGGTAAACACTCATACACTTCAAATAAAATAAACAAATATTTAAGAAAAATTTGTTAAAAATACTAAAGTGAAATGCACCACAGGTAAATTGAATCCAGGAAGCAGACTTGCCTGCCAGTGTGTGGCAGCCTTGGGTATGAGGCTGTAGGACATAAACTGCATCATTCAGGGCATCTTCAGTTCTAAGAGAAGGCAAACATTTTAAAGTTCTAGCTGGGCTGTAGTGAGCCGCTCTGTCTTCATCTACCATAACACCACTGCGTGGGAGGTAGAGGTTCCGATGACCAGAGTACTGAGTTGCTATTCCACATCTGGGGGTGGTGACACACATCTGTACTTCCAGCATTTGAGAGGCAGAGCAGGAGGATCAATAACTCAAAGTCATCCCTAAGGCTCCACAACAGTCTGAGGTCAGCCTCAGTAACATGAGGTCCTGGCTCAAAAAATAATAAGTAAATCAATAAATAGCAATTCCAGGGCACATTATGAAGCATCCACCTTCCTTTCCTCAGGTGGAAAAGCCCCTGAGAGGCAGGCTTGGCACAGTGATTAGTACTGAATTTACCAAACGTGTCTAGACCTAGGGCTGCATAAAACCATCATGCCTATCTTTTGTTTTTTTTTTTTTAAGTTTTATTTTATGAGTATTGTATGTCTGTGTACCATGTGTGTGCAGTGCCCTCAGGAGCCAGAAGTGGCCACCGTATTACTGGAACTGGAGTTGCAGGCAGTTGTGGATCCTGGGAATTGAACCCAGGTCCTCTGGGAGAGCAGCCAGTGCTTTTTGAGCACTGGGTTGTCTCTCCAGCCCTGATGGTACTCGTCTTTAGCATCTTGTCCCCACTCTTCACAAAGCTCTTTTGTTATCCTAGCCAGTCCCAAGTATCCCACAATAGCCAGACTGGGGCTCTGGGAGCTCCACTTTCTCCATATGTAAAAGGCTCACATGTGGTAATATTCCTGGGTGATCATATGCACAAACTAATGATCCACAACTGGCCAAAGTACAGATGCCACCAAAGTCCAGTGAGTTTTACTGGGGTTACTCCCAGGAGCAGGGCAACTCCCAGGGTTACTTACAGGAGCAGAAATGACTCAAAGACACCAAAGCCCACATCAGCATGGGCAACAGCTCACAAAAGCTGGAAACCTGGAGCCCACTTACACAACATGCAACCAGACAGCTTGCCCAGTCTTCCTTTCTTCCGGGCAGCTCAGCTTGTCTGAGTGTCTTTCAGCAGTCCTTACCCCTTATACATGTTTGGGGAAGGAAGAACCTAGAGAATCTGGTCTGTACCGCCCGCCTGTACTATGTGACAGTACGGTACTACTCCTGTATTATGGCGCCTGCACTACAGGACCACTCACGAGCCTCGGGCAAGGGCCTGGAGATTTAAACACACAAAGACACACAGACAGAGACACAAGTCACTCTTAAAGCAGGAATGCCCCAAGAATGCCCTCTTTATTGTATCCAGGGGCAGCTTATATAGGGATCCTTAACTGATAGCCACGCCCCAGCCAAACCCACCAGAAACCACTCCCCTGCCATCAGGAACTCCTGAGGGTCTCCAGCTCAGAGCAGCTGCAAACACAGGAAAACAAGTTGTTTTGCTCAGAGCAGTGACAAGCTTAACAAGTTGTTTACAGGAAACTCAGAGTCTGGCGGTTCACAGCTCCCAACACTGGTCAGTTTCAGGGACTTCCTGAAGCCACTGAGTTGTTTACTTCCTGATTCTCCCAGCAGACTAGACTATCTGGTTCTTTCACCTCCCCTTTAACATCCTGTGTCTTAAGGGGCTTCCCTCCAGAACAGAAGGTTACTTGTGTAGTCTCTGGTCATATACTGCTCAACAATGAGAAAGCCCCACTCATCCAGACACATTTCAGAGCAGCTGGAGATGGAGCTTCAAATGGAAGGCCTGTTCCAGGAAGAGCAGCTGAGGAGGCTGGAGAAGCAGGAAGAGCAGCTGATGGGGCTAGAGAAGCTCTGACAAGTGTGGTGAAATTCTGAAAGCTGCATGCTGCTGTTTCACTAACACGGTTTTTAAAATGCTATCTAGGTATGATCTTGCATGCCTGGGAACTCAGCACTTGAGAGGGGAAGGAGGGTTAAGAGTTCAAGGCCAGCCTGGCTTCCTGAGAGTCTTTCTCAAAAGAGGCCATTTTGCTGGCTGACATGAATGACTTGGGAACTCTCAATGAAATCTGCAGTATTTCAAGAGTGATTTTCCTGCCAATGTTACTGCATGGCGTATATGAGTATTTTTATGCACGTAAGTGTCCTACATATATGCAGTGCCTGTGGAAGCCAGAATAGGCATCAGGTCTGCTAGAACTGAAGTTTCAGATGGCTTTTGAGCCACCATGTTGGTCCTGGGAATTTGAACCTGTGCCATCTATCTACAAGAGCAACCAGTGCTCTTATCTGCTGAGCCATGTCTCCAGCCATTTATTCAGATTTTTAAAAATTATTTCTTGCTGGGTGGTGGTGGTGCAATCCTTTAAACCCAGCTCTTGGGAGGCAGAGGCAGGTGGATCTTTGAGTTTGAGGCCAGCCTGGTCTACAGAGCAAGTTCCAGGACAGCCAGGGCTACACAAAGAAATCCTGTCTCAAAAAAACAAAATAAATACATAAATATATAAACAAACAAAAAATATAAAATAATAGTAATAATATTTCTTTTATTTTTGAGGTTATAATTACATCATTCTTCTCATTCCTCCCGCCAACCCTTCCTAGATATCCTCCCTTGCTCTCTTTCAAATTCATGGTCTCTTTATTATTACATACATATTTATTTATGAATATACATATATACATATACACGCATTATATACATATATACATAGTCTTCCCAGTCTGTATAATGTTACTTGTATACATGTTTTCATTTGGTATTGGAGAACCAACTGATGTACTTTTCTGTGGGGAAGACTATTTCTCCTGATTTCAGCCCTCCTTAGTTACCTGTAGTTCTTCGGATAGATGCCATCCACTTTGGCATGTCTATTGTCGTCCTCATTCAGTTTATGTTCAAGTGGCGTACTGGTGAGACTTTATGGGTGTAGATGCTAACCTTGCTAGGAGACACAGTCATACGGCAAACTCCCTGTAAGGCCCTCTGGCTCTTCCCTCTTCTCAGCACCCCCTCTTCTGCAATGTTCCCTGAGCCTCAGTGGCTTGTAGATGGATCCATTGGGGCTGGGCTCCACAACCCCGTATTTTGATTGATTGTGGTTTTCTGAAATGATCTCCATCTATTTAAAGAGGAGTTTCCTTGATAAGGGCCCAGGACCACACCTATCTCTGGGTATAAGGACAAATATTTAGAAAGAGTTAGAGTTTATGCTGGTTTAGTAGTGACGGCTGTAGGTTCTCCTAGAAAATCCATGACTTCAGTAGCACTGGGTATTTAGCTAGGTGTCCAGTACCAGGTGTGATTTCCCTCTTGTTGAGCAGGGCTCCAGTCCAATTAGAGAGCCATTGGTTACCACCAAGACACACCTGCCACTACTGCGCCTTAGGGTTATCACACTGTGCTGGTTATTATTGTGATTCCTACGCATCATAGCGGGGTAGGATTGTAAGTCGCTTCCCTCCTTTGGGAAGCTCGCATGGCACTTGTAGTACCACGAAAGCTAGAGCTCAGGGAGGGGAACTTCAGGTTAGTTCCTGGTCAGGGGCCTCTGTACCCTGAGGCTAAAGTGTATGATGTTCCTAGAAGTAGGGATTTACCTTCAATCTCTGGGAGGCAACCAAGAGCAATAGCAATAGTGAGTCTCTTGGACAATGCTGCATTCTGGTTTTTAGAAGTAAAAATATAGCTGGGCGGTGGTGGCGCACGCCTTTAATCCCAGCACTTGGGAGGCAGAGGCAGGCGGATCTCTGTGAGTTCAAGGCCAGCCTGGTCTACAAGAGCTAGTTCCAGGACAGCTAGAACTGTAACACAGAGAAACCCTGTCTCAAAAAACAAAACAAAACAAATTAGAAGACTTAATTTAAGAAAGATGAAGTATTTTTTCCTGGGAATAAAAAGCATGAGTAATTCAACAAATCTTAATTCTTATACTTGTTGGGTTTTATTGTTGTTGTTTTGAGATAAGATCTCATTTAGCCCAGGCTGGCCTAAAACTCACTATGTATCTGAGGACAGCTTTGGATGCCTGGTGTTTATTCCTACCTCATAAGTGCGAGGCTATGGGCCTGCCCAGCCACGCTCAGTTTTTGCATTGCTGGGAATTCAACCCAGAGCTTTGTGGGTGGCCAGACAAGGACTCTACCAACTCAGCTACGTCCCCAGCCCAACTTCATACATTTTTTAAAAAGATTTATTTATTTATATATTTATTTAATTATTGTGTATACAACATTCTGCCTCCATGTATGCCCATATGCCAGAAGAGGGCACAAGATCTCATTACAGATGGTTGTGAGCCATCATGTGGTTGTTGGGAATTGAACTCACGACCTCTGGAAGAGCAGCCAGTGCTCTTAACCACCGAGCCATATCTCCAGCCCAATTTCATACATCTTTATCTTCTGTATTTTGGTTATGTATAATCATATGTGGGTTTGTTTGGTTATTGTTGTTATTTCTGAGACAATATCCCATGTAGCTCAGGCTGTCCTCAAATGTGCTATGTAGGCCAGGCTGGCCTTCCTGATCATCCTGCTGTAACCTGTCCTGGAAAGAAGGAAAATTTCTAGAGGGACCTGGGTTCCTCCCTTTAGCTATCAGACGTCTGAAACAAGAGACCCCTGTGAATTGAAATGTTCCCAGGAAGCTCATACTGGGAGAAGGAAAATGCCGAATCCTGGGGACAACCGGGGGACGGGAGGGGGCGTGACTTGTCTCAGCACAGCTCTGATAACTTATCAAATCACCTTGCAAGAGATACTGAAATTGAGTCAGTCGTGGACACAAACATAACAATCACAATTGCTTAGCTACATACCTCTTGTGCGCTATTTAAACCGAAATCTCATGTCCGGATCCCAAAGATAAACTTGAGGTGGAGAATAGGACTTGAGCTCTTGTTCCTAATTCCAGTGTGAATGTGCCCCTTTCTCTGCTTGTCATCATTATTCATCTCTAGAATCGGCCTATTGAGGACCAGAGGTCACTCCTAACTTGCTAGGACTTCAAGGGTTCAGACTCCGATCCTAATTGCCTGCTGTCCCAAGTGCTGGTGTTCCATGCATCATCACAGCTGCCTTAGGACTTTTCCTTTTGTGTTCATTTGTAAAATGGACATTTTTTTTTTACCTGTGAGAGTGTTTATGTCTATGAAAAATAAAATAATATAAAATAGCACATGTCAGACTCCAGCTGGTGCCCAGTGAATGGTAAATCCATATATGAAATGCTTCTTCCTCAATGTCAGACTTGCAGAGTCTGGGTGACCTGCTGTCAAGTGGACAGGAAATCGCCTAAGGGTCTCATTTGCACAGCACGGTAAATGACTCAAATAGATTTTCTTCAGTTGCTTAATGGAGATAGTGTCGGTGGCTGTGTGTGAGCAAACACACACATACACAGAGAAAAAGAGAGACAGACAGACACACAGAGATAGAGACAGACAAATATACAGAGAGAGACAGAGAGAGAGACACACAGAGATAGACACAGAGAGAGACAAAGAGACACACAGAGACAGAGAAAAAGAGAGACAGACACACAGAGAGAGACAGAGACAGACAAATACACACAGAGACAGACAAACACAGACAGAGAGACAGGCTCAGAGATACAGACACAGAGAGACAGACAAACACACAAAGAGAGCCAGACACACATACACACAGAGACAGAAAGACAGACACACAGAGACAGACACACAGATAGATCCTCAGTTCTATATCTAAATACCAGGAAAATATAATGTTTTGAGCCCAGAGTAAGGCTGCCTGAGCTCAGACCCTGCTTTCATCCCTAATGATGAAACACACAGAGAGAAAGTAATTTAACCTTTTGGTGTGTTTCATTTGCTCTGACGTTCTGAGGCAGGGTCTCACTGTGGAGTCCTGGCTGCCTGAGACTCACTATGTAGATCAGGATGACTGTGAAATACCAGCAGTCATTCTGTCTCCACTCAAAGCCAGCTAGACAACCATTCATTCTCTCTCTCCCCCTCTCCCTTTCCCTCTTCCTCTCCCTCTCCCACCCCTACCCCCTGCTATAGACTGAACTTAAGAGTCTTGTGTGTGGTCGGTAAGTGCTCTAGCACCGAACTCCGTGACAGTTAGTAGTCATCTTTCCACACCTAGCTTCCCCCATCCCTAAAGGTTGCTATAAAGAGCCCTGTGTCTCATGGTGAGCGAATTACTGTGACAAATGTGACACGCTTCGAACAGGGCCTGGCACATAGTAAGTGCTCAATAAACATTAGTTATGATCACGGATGATGGCATTTCGAGCATAAGGGAGAATTCTTGGGTGGCTTGCTTCCTTCCCCAAGCCCGAGCCAAATGCCCCCTCACCAGATGGCCGCCTGCATTTGGGGAGGGAGAACCATCTGCTTTGCTTCGAGTGTCAGGAGCACAACTCTACAGTGAACGAGAAGGCTTTTAACTCGGGGAAAGTCACTGCGAGACGTGTGTTTCACTAGAAGTATTGCACCACAGGAAAAGGAAGAGGGATTCTATGACCTCCTTAAACAAGGCGTCCTCAGGACGAGCAGGAAGCCATGCTCCAAAGCTCTCCCCCTGACTGGCGCACATCCCTTTCCCCTCTGGGGTGTAGACTGAGATCTCAGGGAGCTTTATGTCTTTTTGTGTGGTGCTCGCCCTATGACCAACTCCTATCCCCAAGCTGCAGACTCCCACCTTGTTCTGCCTGCCTAATGGCCAAGGACCAAGGAGAAGGGCAGGGGAGGGAGAGGGAAGAACTTGCTCAGACTTTGGTGGGGTTTGTTTGTTCCTTTTGTTTGAGACAGGGTCTCATTAAGCAGCCTAGGCTGGCCTAGAACTGCTCCCACCTGAGCTGTACCCTAACCACTCTTGTATGTTTCCCTGCAGCTGAAGTGGTTACAAAACAGCACAGTCAGGTGCTCTTCATTTTGTCCATGGACCAGTGAGTGAACTTCCTCATTTACTAAATCTCCTTTCTTTGTTCACTGTTTTAACCTCAGATGCTTATGCGTTCATCTGATTTGTGTCACATTATTATTATCCTTTCTTTTATTATTATTAGTATGGGCGTGTGCATGCATGAGAATGCTTGTGTGTGTGTGTGTGTTTGTGTGTGTGTGCCCGCGCATGTGCGAGCGCGTATGTGTGTGCATGTGGGAAGGAGTCTGTGTGTGTGAGTATACATGTATGTGTGTGTGAGTGTGCATGTGGGGGAGTGTGTGTGTGTGTGTGTGTGTGTGTGTGTGTGTAGTATCTCTATGTGTCTGAGAGAGAAGGGGATGTACTAGGGGCTAGAAAAGATGTTGGGTATCCTGCTCTATCATGTTTGGCCTCACTCTCTAGAGGCACAGTTTGCCACTGGACCTGGAGTTAGCCCCACCGATTCTCCTGTCTCTGTCTGCATGGAACTTGGGTTGTAGGCTCTTGCCGCCATGCCATGCTTTTTCCATGGGTGCTAGAATCCGAACTCTGCACACACAGCAAGGGCTCATACCCACTGAGCTACCTCTCCAGCCCACATACCTTATTTTTTGAGACAGGGTCTCTTGTTGGATCTGGGGCTCACAGATTTAGCTGGACTGGGTGGCTGGTGGGCTTCAGAGCCCTGATGCCTCTGACCCCTCCCCCCCAGTGCGAGGGTTACAGAAGCACGCTGCCTCATCCAGATTTCCTATGGGCGCTGGAAGCCTGGACTCAAGTCTTCATGCCTGCAGAGCAAGCTCTTTGTCTGCTGAGGCATCACCACAACCGCAGTATCCCTTCCTCAGTTAGCTTTATCGGTCAGAAACCATGGTCCTCCAGGAGGTCCTTGCTCACTTTTAGGTTCCAGGGGCCGTTCCACATGCAGAATCCGGGAGAAACACACAGGCAAGCATGGAGGTGGTCTGTCTTTCTTTCTTTCTTTCTTTCTTTCTTTCTTTCTTTCTTTCTTTCTTTCTTTCTTTCTTTCTTTTAATAAAAGAGCCTTAAATGGTCAACAGTGAACAGTGAGTGTATGGTCACAGAAAAATTGAAAATAGAAAGAAGAAATGAAATGGTATGTGGTACAAGCTTATATAATCCTAGGATTTGAGAGATCAAGACAAGAGGGTTGTAAATTCAAGGCCAATCTGGACTACAGGAACTTGCTTTATGGACCAGGCTGGCCTCGAACTCACAGAGATCTGCCTGCCTCTGCCTCCCAAGTGCTGGGATTAAGACCGCCACCACCTGGCCTTCTTTTCTTTTTTTTTTAATTATTTTTATTTTATTGGTATTTTGCCTGTATGTATATGTGTGTGAGTTATAGATGGTTGTGAGTCACCATGTGGCTGCTGGGAACTGAACCTTTGTTCTCTGGAGAAGTCAGTGCTCCCGACCACTGAACCATATCTCCAGTCCCAGACTCAGTTTTCTTTAAGGGGCTGGCCACAGGGAGTTTGACCACGGTACAGTGAGTACGTGGTCAACACAAACTGGGCTTTGCCACAATCCCACCGCAGCCTGGGTTCAGATCCTGAGACAGGGAAGAGGCGTTGGCACAAAGAAAGGAATTGTCCGACCACCAAATGAGTTTCACACAAGTGGCCAGCCCCAAATAGTTCCAGTTGTCTTTATTTATACATCAAACAAAACATGTTTTTCCATCCTCCAACGTTAGCCTATAACAAAAGAAAAAAAAAAGTCAATTATGTTTTATTTTTCCCAACTTTTACATCAAAACATCTTTAAACCAAAGCAACACCTTATCATTTTCCTAGCTTGGCCAAATATCTAGCCAGGTACATCCTGTCTTTACAAAACCAAAAGGAGATTGACAGAGGCACACGTTTTCAAGAACAACAATCCCATCCAGGGCATATTTACAGAAATAGGGGTGATCCGCCTCCAATCCGGAACAGCTCCCCGGGTCAAGAGTGACAGCTGGCATCCCCAGACAAGAAACCTGGGAAGCATCAGATCCTAAAGAATTTTAGGGGAAAATATTTGAGTGGAAAAAAAAAATGGGGTTTCCAGGAATGATCACATCTATCCCACGTGTGGCTGACAAATGACACTAAGAATCACCAAAAGACTCGTCAATATTATGAGAGAGAAGAGGGTGTGCAGGCCGCGAGGTCCCAGCAGTATCCTGAGCTGTCCTAGTTGAGTGAGACTAACCCCATGGGCTTTGCCCTATCTGGAGACCCGTTAAACAAGCACTCACTGGTCTGAAACTAGGCCGCACAGCTCCCAACAGGACTCCTTTCGGGATCATTTGTTTGTTTGTTTTCCTTTTTCTTTTGTTAATTCTTCTTTTGGGCAGGGAGGCCACGAGGGTGGGGGGGGAGCTGACCCGGTGTGACTGACTGGAGAGTGAATGTGATCAGGGCTCATGATGTGAAATCCCCAAATAATCAATAAAAATATTATATTGGGGGGAAAAGATTTATTTGACTTTAAATCCCGTGTATGCGTGTGGGTGTGTGCATGCGAACACAGGCACTCGTGAAGACCAGGAGAGGGAATGGGATTCCCTGGAGCAGGAGTTATGCAGGCTGTTAGAGTCACCTGAATGAGCTGCCCCACGTGGGGGCTGAGCGCTAACCTCAGGGTCTCTGTGTGAATACTGATGCTCTTCTTAACTAGCCCCCTTTATGTTTTTGTCTGGGTGGAAGTAGGGAATTGGAGTCACTACTATTGCTGTGTTTCTATGAAATTGAGTGCCCTCAAGTTTGGTTACATAGATGTCTAGGGTTATAATGATATTGGTGGATTTCTCTTGATCGGAACATTTATCTCTTCTGATTTTTTTTGTTTGTTTGTTTGTTTGTTTTTTCGAGACAGGGTTTCCCTGTAGTTTCTAGAGCCTGTCCTGGAACTAGCTCTTGTAGACCAGGCTGACCTCGAACTCAGAGATCCGCCTGCCTCTGCCTCCCTCATAATATTGACAAGTGCTGAGATTAAAGGCGTCTTCTGATATTTTTGATTTGAAGTCTGTTTTATCAGATAAGCGTGCTTGTTTCCCAGTCTTTTTTTTTTTTTTTTTTTTTTTTTTTTTTTTTTTTTGGTTTTTTCGAGACAGGGTTTCTCTGAAGCTTTTTTAGAGCCTGTCCTGGAACTAGCTCTTGTAGACCAGGCTGGCCTCGAACTCACAGAGATCCGCCTGCCTCTGCCTCCCGAGTGCTGGGATTAAAGGCGTGCGCCACCACCGCCCGGCTTGTTTCCCAGTCTTAATTGCTTGGAATAATATCTTTCTATTCTTTTACTGTAAGGTAGTGTCCATCCGTGAAGGTACAGTGTGTTTCTTGGAGAGACAAACTTCCACAGGTCAGAGTCTGCACGCCATCATCCCGTGACACACTGCCATCTCCACTGACGTGTACAAAACACTGGCGCGGGAGCCTGGGGAAGTTTCTGTAAATGGACCACATATAGGGCATAGAGCAAATCTCAACTATATAGGAAAACTGAAATAATTCCTTGTGTCCTATTGTGTTTTATAATTCACTCAGTGAGCTGGGTAGTTTTATGTCAATTTAACACAAGCTAAAGAGGAGGGAACCTGACTTAAGACAATGCCTCCATAGGACTGGGCTGTATGCAGGCCTGTAGGGCATTTTCTTAATTAGTGATTGATGGGGGAGGGCCCAGCTCATTACAGGTGGTGCCACCCCTGGGCTGGTGGTCCTGGGTTCTATAAGAAAGCAGGGGGGCTGGAGAGATGGCTCAGCGGTTAAGAGTACTGACTGCTCTTCTCAAGGACCCGGGTTCAATTCCCAGCACCCACATGGCAGCTCACAACTGTCTGACACCTTCACACCAATACACATAAAATAAAGTTAAATAAACCATTAAAAAAATTAAAAAAAAAAAGCAGGCTGAGCAAGGTATGGGGAGCCAGCCAGTAAGCAGCACCCTCCAAGGCCTCTGCATCAGTTCCTGCCTCCAGGTTTCAGCCCTGCCTGAGTTCCTGCCCTGACTGCTCTATGAACTGAGTGAAGTTAACCCTTTCCTCCCTGAGTTGCTTTTTGTCGTGGTGTTTCATCACAGCAACAGAAACCCTAACTGAGAGGAGCTGGGACCAGGGTAGTGGGTTATTGCTGCGACAGAGCTGACCATGTTCTGGAGAGGGCTGTGGGAGGACTTTGGGACTTTAGGCTGGAAGAATCACTAAGTGTCAAGATCTCAGAGAGCTGTTCTCTAGGAGCTTGGAA